>NC_061090.1:22091693-22096693 GCF_015104395.2 Macrobrachium nipponense | reverse complement strand
GCCCTGTTATTGGCTTATCAACAGCCAATCAGGAGGGTCGTAAGGGGCTGGCCTAGACATCAAATGCACGGCTGAAGTGAATCTACTATAGTAGATGCCTAAGGCCTATTTCAGTTTTCTATGAACTGCTGATTCTTGGAATGAGGTTGCAAGCCGTAATTACGCTCTCATACTCTTTTTATGCTTCTTCACTACTCTATCTTAATAAGAAATGAATTCATCAATCCTGCAATTGATTGCCCCGAGAGATCTCGCATAATTAAAAGCTATTTTTACAAACACGAAGCATTAATTTCTCAGTAGTACTTTTGCCCCTGATATCTGGTAACCTTAGTTCAGTGGTCGGGTTAAATAATGAAAATAATAAAATCCAACAGTTGACTATGAAGTTGAACATTTTCTTCTCTGTTGTGATACAAGTAGCAGTTATACATTACAATAACAAGTCAAGATCATTGTAACATTAATCACATCGAATAAAGTTATAAACACCACTTCTTGAAGGAGAGTATAGCTTACAATGTGCCTCCCTTCAATTTTCATCAGTTCGTTTCATTACCTTTACAAACAACCCTTCATATTTTTTCCTGTAAAAGAAACTATCGAGAGGCCTTTTTCTGTCCGCCCCCAGATCTTAAAAAACTACTGAGATAGAGGGCTGCAAATTGTCAAACATACCAAATAACAGCCCTCTAGCCTCAGTATTTTGTATTTTACTTAAGTTGTAAAGTATGTTTCCATAACTCACCGCATAATTTACATTTAGTGTTTGAATCATTAATGTATTCTAAAGAATATTTATATCCCAAACGTAACCTCATTATTAAAGTATCTTGTTTAGTCAATGCCCTACCATATACAATATTGCTGTTTTCAGACACAAACAAATAGTGTCTCAAGCTGACACTACCATTGTTTAAAATGTTTCGAATTTTAGCCGCTTGAAAAGACCTCTTGATTTTTAGCCTTTTTTTTTTATTCTGCTCAGAGTCATTGTGCTTTCTGTATCAATATTATTTTTGTTTATAGCATCCTTTGCCAAACTATCAGCATCTCATTCAAATGAATACCAACGTGAGATGGTACCCAGAAAAACTTGACAAAATACCCTTGATCTTCTATTGCATATACAAGTTCTTTACACTTACTAATTCCCTGTCAACTGTGTATCTAGAGTTAAGTGCAAGAAGAGCACTCTGGCAATCAACGAAAACAAACACGTCTTTCATCTTGTTTACTACTAAGGTTAACCCTTCATGAATGGCATGTAATTCAGCAGTAGTAGTAGAAGTTTTATCTTCTATTCTTTTTGACAGCGTCTCGTCAGTACTCACATCATTTTCATAATATTCCCTTATAACCACCCCGCATCCAACCTTGATACCATTCACTGAACCATCACAGTACATATGTATACATTTAGCTTTAGGTAATGTGTTGTTTTTAGACAGAATTAATTGTTTCAATTCGTATGTGTTGCACTCACTTTTTTGACAGTCAAGTTTACACATATTTGCATTAATTTTGTAACACAACCCCTGCTTCATTGGAGCTACTTCTTGTAATTTTACACAAAATTTTATAATATATTTCATCAGTATATTATACAGTTTCTTAAAATACATGTTATATTTAACAGGGCAAACTCTATTGCCTGAATGACTGTCAACAGCCCTCTTTAAGGTTCTCTCTCCCCTTCTCATCATGCGAAGAGCAGCCATAGCCGCTACCTCTTGTATTCGGTCAACAACACTCGGTAGATTTAATTAAAGTCTCATGATTTCAATCCTAGTACTCACGGAACAACCTAAAATAACTCTCATTGCCTTTACAACATTATGTTATGGAATGTAACAAATTATCAGAGTTTCGTAACCAAAGAATAGATGATGTAACAAATCAAGTATGTTATTTTCTGAAAAATGGTGTATGTTCCAAAATTGTAAAGAAATTTCTTAATTTATATTGGAATAAATAATTGTGAGCCTTTTGCCCGTCCTTTAGTATGATTTTGTATAACTTGAGTTTTTTTAACCTTTTCTTAACATTTTTCTTTTTATATAATATTTACTTTTGTTATATTTGCTTTGTATGGCCTTTGCTTAATGTAAATTTGCTTTAGAATGTCAATATTTGATTTGTATAAAATTTGCATTTTACCTTGGCATTTGCTTTCTATAAATTGGGTTAAAATTCTTCTCATGTAAAATATTTGCTTTTCATTACTGTTTTTTATTTTCATTTGCGTATTAATTATTATTTTTGCCCGGAATCTCTTTAATTTTGTAGTTGAGTAGAGCAGCATGCTGCTACACTCCATTTGATATATATCAATAAAGTTTTTTACTTTGAATTTGAATTTTACGTAAGTTTAGAGTTAACCATGAACGCGCGTCTGGCACCGCTGTGTCAATAACGCAGGAAACCATCGGCCAAGGGCTGAAATTTTCATAGGCCGTGGCTGAGCGTTTCATGAAGAGCAGCTGAGTGTTTCATGGGCCGCGGCTGAGCGTTTCATGGGCCGCGGATTAGCATTTCATGGGCCGCGGCTGAGTGTTCCATGGCCCGCAGCTGAGTGTTTCGTGGGCCGAAGCTGAGAGTTTCGTGGGCCGCGGCTGAGAGTTTCGTGGGCCGCGGCTGAGTTTCGTGGGCCGCGGCTGAGAGTTTCACACAGCATTTATACACTGTACACAAAACTCGATTGCATCGAAGAAACTTCGGAGCATTTCTTACTCGTTTCATCTTACCTTCCTTTTCATGATCCACATTTCATTCTCACACTTATCTTCCAGTGTCCAATCTAACTCGGTCATCCCATTCTTAGGAATCTTAATCCATTCCAGCAACGGAACGGTTACAACTCCGGTTCCCTTTTGTTCCCACAACACCCACCCCCTCATCCCCCCCGGGGAGAGTTTAAATTACTCCTCGACACAAAGAAGTCCTTATTCCATACAAATGTCGGATTCAGCGTCGGGGGTACAGCTCTCATTGTCCCTGGGAATAAGAAGAAGACAGAAGAAGGAAGACAAAAACAGGGACATGTTGGCGAGTGGTTAAAAATAGCACACCCCCTCGTGCGTCATATCAGTGCTCAAGAAATATTGAAAAGAACTGGAAATATACAGAAATACCTCGGAGGAATACAAGTACAAAGCAGGAAAATGTATTATATCCCTGAGCTTAATTGAAGCGCGCACAAAAGTATTTGAAAATGGCTTAAGATAGAATAGAACAGGTTATAGAATTTAGCAGTCAAGGGCCGAGCACTAGGACATAATGGGTTGTCCAGCGCTGAAACAGATATTAGCAGTAAAAAAAGGTTTGCAAGGTGGAAAGCAAGATGGAAGAAAGATAATATGAACGAATATGAACGGAGTTACAGTAAAATGAAAGGGGTTGCAGCGATGAGCCCTAGGTATTTAGATTTTACCCAGTGAGAGAGAGAGAGAGAGAGAGAGAGAGAGAGAATTGATCACCACTTATTTTTTTAATAATTAAACTGCCTCCATTAGCAATGTGCTCCATACATTGAGCGCTTATGCCTACTCGCGGGAAAAAATTACCTTTTCTCAGTTTTCTGGTAAAATGGCCGATAGTACATTACTGCAAGCACCTTTAATCTATTCCCTGACCTAATTAGATTTAGATGATGCAGGAGAAGATATCGGGGGAAGTCGAGGTATATCTTAGGAGAAGATATCGGGTGAAGTATATCTTAGTTTAACCAGACCACTAAGCTGGTTAACAGCTCTCTTAGGGCTGGCCCGAAGGATTATATACTTTTACGTGACCAGAAACCATTTGGTTACGTAACAACAGGACCTACAGCTCATTGTGGGATCCAAACCACATCTAGAAATGAGTTTCTATCACCAGAAATAAGTTCCTGTGATTCCTTGTTGGCATAGCGGGGAATCGAACCCGGACCCTTAGAACTGTAGTCGACCATGTAACCGACTCGTTCAACGAGGAACTAAGATCTCGGGAAAATGTACCGAATGTCAAGCCGATATTTGCAGATTAAAGCATAATTGTGCCTGCAAGGATATTATTAATTTAAGCAGATATACACTAATATCATTAATATTAGTAGAGATATATAGTCAAGCCTGCAAAATCTCTTAAATTCCTAAGAGAATATCCGCTGGAGTATTAATTGCTCAACTGGTTTACAACAAAATAGGATATAGAATTTAGGCCAAAGGCCAAGCACTGGAACCTATGAGGTCATTCAGCGCTGAAACGAATATTGCCGGTAAAAAGGTCTGAAAGGCATAACAGGAGGAAACCCCAGCAGTTACCTTACACAACTGCTAAGAGAGGGTGGAAAGTAATGTGGAAGAAAGAGCATTTGAGCGGAGGTCCAGTAAAAGGAATGGAAGGGGTTAGAAAGTAATGCCTACTGTGCACCGCACGAGGTGCACTGACGGCACTAACACCCTTCGGAGGATCTGCTGATCTAAAATATTGTTTTGAGCGAGCGCCACACCTAACGATGTGAAAAACATAAAAATGGTGGTTGTTGCATATTTTATACTCACCCAAAATCAGTCATTTTTTTTTTTACAATAACTCTGGACAATGTAAAAAGAAAATTACAATACCAAAGGAAGCCGTCTAGCTCTCGGCCGCTACATAAAATGAATAAATAAATAAATACATAAATAAATAAAGAAATAAAGACAGAGGTGTTGCATTTTAACATTCGCAAATCGGAGGAATCCATCACTGGAGATTTCAGAGAGAGGAGAGAGAGAGAGAGAGAGAGAGAGAGAGAGAGAGAGAGAGAGAGAGAAAAAAAATAAAAAAACACCCAACGAGGAGATTCATATAACTTATTCTATCTCTCCTCTTTTAAGCGGTCGTTACGTAATGCCCGTAATACACGGACTGGTAAAAGATAAAAATGAAAATTGCTTCATGCTATCTGGATATAAATAATACCAGCTGTCTTAATAAAAAAAGCCCCTCTCTCTCTCTCTCTCTCTCTCTCTCTC
>NC_061090.1:22069193-22089193 GCF_015104395.2 Macrobrachium nipponense | reverse complement strand
CGACCAAAAAAGTACGGTAAAAAAAAAATAACCTCCGTTAGTAATTTGGAACCTGAAGGGAATAAGAAATCGATATACAAGCGATACCTAACGACTTTCGCCAAGACAGACGTCGATGTTATAGAGGTCCAATACAGCATCAAACTGACTGACTGACATGAGAGAGAGAGAGAGAGAGAGAGAGAGAGAGAGACTGGCAAAGCCACCTTGAAATTTAGGCGACTGTGAAATATCACGCGCGGCGACTTCTAGAATTCAATTACGACTCTTATTTGACAATTCATCCAATATTTTACCCACCGAACGAGAGAGAGGAGAGCCCAGAGAGAAAAGACCGAGAACGAGAGAGAGAAGAGAAGGAGAAAAGAGAGAGAGAGAGAGAGAGAGTTTTTTCAGTACCTTTTTCTATTGTTTAACATCTGTGAAGATGGAGGTTTAATATGTTACGGGCTGCTGAAAAGCAAGAGCCCGTGCCAGCATAAGGCGGGCTTAATCTTACTACTAAAGGATTAATACTCTAATGGTTTTACTACATAAAATATAACGCTTTCATTGTGTACCAGACAGAATTATCTCCGGGGAGAGAAACTTATTCAAGAACTGTATTTTATTGTTGAACACTTACCTTGAAGAGGGTAGCTTGGATGCTCGAATGATTTTACAGCCTAAATAATTGTTTCTTTACCTGTGAAATGACTCTCTCTCTCTCTCTCTCTCTCTCTCTCTCTCTCTCTCTCTCTCTCTCTCTCTCGGTCGGTTCCAATGGTAGATTTTTTTTTTTTTTTGTATGGTGTTTTTACGTTGCATGGTACCAATTGTTATTCAGCAACGGCTTTTTACGTGACTTCCGAGAGTGAACTTCTATCACCAGATATACACATATCTAACCCCTCAATGGCATGCCCGAGAATCTAACTCGCGGCCACCGAGGTGGCAGGTCAAGACCATACCGACCACGCCACCGAGGGCGCTTCCAATGGTAGAGCTCGCGGATTGCTACCGAGGAGAGACTGACTCTGTGACAACAAAGAAACGGTAAGATTTTCCTTCCTTAAAAGTTCCCGTTAGACTCGTTAAACCCAACTGAATTTTTTTTTTTTTATACAGAATTTGACAATCAGGTTCACACATTTATCATATTTTATTCCAATTTAAAACGTTAAGGTAGGCTAATTCAAAATTTTTATCTTTAGTGAAACCGTTGTCTAACTGACATAATACGTTTGAATTGATACTTCCATAAAAGTGGTATGCTTATCTTTTTAAGTAATGCATGCTGAACCTGGTAATTGACACTGTTGAGGTAATAGCTCTAAGTGGAAAGTGAAAAAAATAAAATATACAAATAAATAAAAATATGAGTGATTGTGGCCGATCAGAATAACATACCCTCAGCCTGGAAAAGTAAACGGCAGCTTCTCTGATGGACCAAATAATGGGCGATACAGTACCTTCTAAAAATACACAAGAGGGTCGGCATAACATCCGAAAATTGTCTTACACCGTAATAATATAAAACCACAAAATGTAAAAAAAAAAACTAACATAAGACGAGAACAATTCAGTTCTAAACCAGAGAGTTTTGGCGTCCTTTTCGTTTTTAGTTGATAACGAAATAAAAAATCTCCCTACCCTGCTTTCACAGACTCCTTATCCTAATAACTTGTAAATTAATAAAACATTTGTTTTTGGTAAAAACCAACAGTAAAATACATTATAAGAAATTCATAAATATCTTCGTCAAGCTTTACACCTCTACAGTTCTTTTGGTGACAAATTTTCCTTCTTGGTTTGTCAAAATCTGAATCCCAGATTCCTCCCTTGTCGGATGCCTCCATACCAGCGAATGGCTGCCGCCACTAACGTAGAAACGCTTTACGCCTAATGAAGGCACACAATTAATTACCGGCATTTTTTTCCCAATTAATAACCAAACTCGCTCGCAAAGGAAAGGTCGGTTAATCTTTTCTCCGAGGTCAAATGGAATGAACTTAATAATTAGCCGCTGTAATTAATATAACGAACTAATTAGTGTAATAAGCCAGTAACATATAACAGTGTTGATTTGCGGTCAGCCAGTCCGTTTTCGCCGTATTAGCATCATCTGGAGCGTACGAAATGCAATACCGAAATCGAATCACGAGCTTCAAGATCACACGGCTTTGGGGCCCTTTGTATTTCGACGTCTACAAAGGAAAAGATCCGTCGGTGTAATTAAGGGACCTCTTTGCACTACACGCTTGAACGTTCATATTTTCCAACTGCATCACAAAAACAATGTACAAATTCTTTGCGCGAGTGTAATTCATTAACGCATAAACAAAGGATCAACATTCTTTGTTATTCTAACAAACACTTGGATGTATTTCTCCAAAGAAGGGATTAATAAAGACATGAAACATAACTCTTAATCCAAATTCTTTGATCTTAAAACGTTTAATGTGATTTATTGCAAAAAATATACGGAAAGATGACGAGGTTTTATGTCGTTAAGAATAGTACACTTTCATACATACTGTGTATACGTTCAATATGAGTGTTTAATATATACACAGAGGGCTATTGGCTGTCCAAGTAATTCATCACATAATGGAGAGCAGCTGACTAACCTAACCTGCCTTGGGCATCATCCCATACCACCGGGCCTCGCTGATGCATTCTTACCTAATGAAATTTACAAGAAACTGCATTATCGGACAAAATAGATGAATGTGGCTTATACTAAACCCCATTAATTCAACTCAATCAAATATAATAAATATAATGACTATTTTTACTTATTTTTCTGGAGGTGTTAATTACTAAATGCCGTAAAAAATATATTTTGAATAAAGGCGGAAAATATAAATAAGCCAAGATAAAGTTGAATGAAATAATTAAAGGAAATATCCTAAGGATATGAAGGTCTAAGGAATTGAAGTCCCAAGGAAATAAAAGCGCATTAAAACATTAAAGGTGAAATGAAGTCCTGGAAAACATGTTGGGTGAAATAATGTCCTTCGTCCTTACAAACCACGAAATCACGAAATCTGACCTTAGATGAACCAAGAAATTATTTAAAAAAAAATGTAGTTAGTGTGTTTTTTATTATATGCATGATTTTTCAAGCTGTAATTCTGGGCAAGAACCACGGGCATATAGTGCCTAAATAAATATGAATGCATTAAGCAATAAATGAATAGTTAAAGTAATGTTCAAGTATGGGAAAACAAGACTGAAAACCTATTTAGTGAAGTGCAATCCAAAAGAGCAGTTGAACGGGAAAAAAATATATTACATATACACGGGAGGATGAATCATAACAGTACATCAATTTATAAAAGTTTATAGTATATACCAGGGAAAATAAATAAAACATGCTGGGCAGAAATACTATTGCAAAAAGGAGAAAAATATATGCAAGAAAGGCCACGAAGTCTCTCTCGTTCATTTGAATATAACAACAGCAGGATGGTTCGGATGTTTGGTTTCTATTGTTTATTTATGACAGAGTATAGTTTTTTGTTTTAGCCTTAAGGCTTTAAAACTCCGGAATCTCTATTCTGCATGTGGAGAAGCAGCCCCCACTGGGATTTTTAGGGAGAAATCTGTTGATGCCAGGCAGCTCTCCATGAATAAAGGGCTATTTATTTTTTGCCTCACGTGGTGAAGTTTTTTTTTCGCAATTTTTTCGTAAAAATGGCTGACAGGTGGATTATCATATTACTCTAGTATTTACGAAATATTTTGCTAGTGGCAGGTGTTATAACTGTTTAAACATACATACATACATACATACATACATACATACATACATAGATATCAATATATTATATATATAAGTGTGTGTATATTATACGTCTGTAATACAAACAGTTCCTCTTTGGACGAGTCGGTAACGCACTTGGCTACCGATCTCAGGGGACGGGTCGATTCCCAGCTCTGGCAACAAGGAATCAGAGGAATTTATTTCTGGTGATAGAAGTGAATTTCTCGATGTGGTTCGAATCCCACAATAAGCTGTAGTAAGTCCCGTTGCTAAGTAAAAATATGGAGAGCTGTTAATCAGCTCAGTGGTCTGGTAAAATTAAGATATACTTTTTGTAATATAAATAGACTCGTCAAATATGCATACACAGCACCATCGACCTCTATGGTCCTTAGGTTCCAGTAATCTAACACATGCTTTCTTTCATCATAGGAGCTTTTTAAATACTTCCCAAAATCTGTCTTGTATAACCTACAATCTCGACCTCGATACTGCCTACATTGTGTGATCATTTTCCTGGTCCATTTACTCCATTATACAGCATTTTCACGTTACTTTCAGCATTATCTAACTTTCAAGTAATACCTGCGTAAGTTGTTGTTCCTTTCCAATAAGCTGCTGCTATTTTCGTTTCCTCTCAAATGAGAGGTTGTGTTCATGCGGTGGGGTCCAGACAGAGACTCATGTCATTGAAAATTGTCCACTTTCGTTACAGATCAGGCAGACGTATAACGTTACCACAGCTTTAGACTTGCTAGTAACCAGAACCGATTATGATGTAGTATGTAAAATTGTACATAAGCTTCGCTCCTTGTATTGAATGTAACACGCTATTATAATGTGTAAAATGTAATTACAGGAACTTGTTGATGGCGTATAGTTAAATTGGTTTTGTTGTAGTTTTAGTACAATATATGTGTAATTGAAATTCTTTTAGTTTGTATAAGAGATTGTACAAAATCTACTGTACTTAATTTTGTAATTTGGACCAAATACTATTTTGTAAAATTCATATTATTTTGTATTGTGGTCAATATATCTATCTATCTATCTATCTATCTATCTATCTATCTATCTATTTGGTCCCAATGCTTGGCCTATGGCGTAGACCCGTACTCCATTTCCATCTAACCCTTCGGGCCAGCCCTATGAGAGCCGTTAATCAGCTGAGTGATCTGGTTAAAACTATTTTATAATTATAATAATCCTCCTCTCATTCCACTGATGTGAGAAGTGTAATTACCACTGGTCTCAGGAGAGGAGGTTAATCTGCTATTTTCAGAGGACGACATTTCGCCCCTTCAACCTTTGGACGACTCTTCAATTCTCTTTTGGAAAGCGGCTTCAAGAGCAAGAGCCCGTGCTGTTGTGATACCAGCTGAATCTACGACGAGCGAACGAACGAACTTCTTGATGAACATATGATATTTAGTTCCAATTCTGTCTTATGACTCTTAATTTTGAACAGAATAGTTGGAAAAAAAGGTGGGGAGGGCGATTAATTCCTCATTTTATCCTACAAGATGCAGTTGAATATAATGCTATCATATTTCAACATATTGCGAGCAAGGAACACAGACCTACTTCCCAACAAGGAACACCAAACTACTTCCCCAAGCAAGGAACCCTTTAGAAATTTTCCCAAGCAAGGAACACCGAACGAAATTCCCCAGGCAAGGAGCATCGAACAAAATTTCCCTAGCAAGGAACATGAAAATTTTCCAAGCAAGGAACACCGACCTACTTCCCAAGAAAGGCACACCAAACAAAACTCCCCAAGCAAGGAATACCAAAATTTTCCAAGCAAGGAACACTGAAGAAAATTTCCCAAGCAAGGAACATCTACATGGTAACTAGAGCCATTGACAAAAGATAACTAGTTCCATTAGCGTACAGTGTCAGCAACTCTCTCTCTCTCTCTCTCTCTAACAGCGAGAACCAACAAAGAACAGCCGACGAAGAACAATTACTTCTTCCACGGCCACCTAGCGCCTGCTACTCCTCCCTCAACCATCTAGGAGGACAGACGGAAAACGATTTCCTTATTATCTTCCATCCAAACAAAGAAGTAAGAGTCCCTCCTTTGATCTCGGGCGGAAATGGGGCTCCTCTTTATCATCAAGGTTTCCTTTCTCGTCAGAGGAATATGGGGTGGGGGGTGGGGGGCTTCTTCCCGGCCTCCTCCATTCATTTATCTGCGCCTTGTTGCGTTGCTCTGCGTTTGCTCTTTCGTCTGACTCGTCAAAGCTGGAACGTTAAGTAAGTAGCGACATCAAGGTGGCTTTGCCAGTCTCTCTCTCTCTCTCTCTCTCTCTCTCTAAACACACACTAAGGTTCCTCCTTCTCGCTCTCTCTGTCTTCTCTCTCTCCTAAGAGACCCCAAAGTTCCTTTGCCAGTCTCTCTTTATCTAAATAAGACACACCAAGGTTCCTCTCTCTCTCTCTCTCTCTCTCTCTCTCTCTCTCTCTCTCTAAAAATCCCCTCTCTACAAACTCCTCCCTTGCCCTCCCTTATTCTTCTTTATATCATCATCTCGTCTGTCTCTGTTCTGTCCTGCTCTCCTCTCTCTCTCTCTCTCTCTCTTCTCTCTTCCTCCTCTCCCTCCTTTCCTCCTCCTTTTCCTCCTCCTCTCCGTCCCTCTCCTCCTTCTTCTTCTTTCTTTCTTCCTTCCCCTTGATCTTCCTCCCCTCCTCCTCACTTCCCTTCCTCTCTTTTTCTTCTTCTTCTCTGTAACTTGTATTTCCTTATCTTCCCAAAATAAACTAACAAGGAGCAACACCACTATAACATACACATACTATGCGAGGTATCAATCGCCTTTTTCTAAAAATAAAATCAAGAAAAAATAAAAAAACGCTGACAAAGACAGCAAGGTAATCAACCAATATCGGAAGACCATAAAATTCAAACAGATAAAATTTATTTCGGCTATAAATCAATCGATCGAAAAAATAGACGACCGGTAGACTATCGAGATGGATCCGTCAATCGGCTGGCTTCATTTACAACGGTGTAATCTGATCACGCCATGTTTTACGTCACCGAAAAAGGGGTCTAATTAAACTGAAATATGTTTGTTATTCAGCAACGGGATCAACGGCTTTACGTGACTTCCGAACCACGTCGAGAGTGAACTTCTATCGCACTTTAATGGAATGCCCGAGAATCGAACTCGCGGCCAACGAGGTGGCACGCCAACACCATACCGACAAGCAACTATGGCGCTATTAAACTGAAGCAGAACAGTTTTTCTTTTAGGCACAGGTGCCAACACTGCTACCGTTGTTTATGTGGGTATTTTTAGTTACTCGTATAATTTCATGGATGTCTCCGGGCATAAAGCAGAATTCCATCCCACCCCTTTCTGGACAACGGGTCTGTATAGTGACGTAAGACGGCCACACAGCTGAGTTATGTAGGTAGTTGAACATTTGGCCAGTTTCGCACTCCCAGACACCTGTCGTCCAGAAAGGGGGTGAAATGAGTGACTACCTCCTACATATATAAACCTTATCTTGAAGGGTGAAACCTCATCTTCGAGGACTTCACCCTTCAAGATGAAAAGACAGTATAGGAGCTGGATAAAATGCCACGTGCGCATTGGCAATCGAGAATTGTCTACGAAAAAACGATGCACATATATATATAGATATTACATTATAAATATACATATTATATACATACATATATATATACCATATATATACATATACAATACATAACAGGTATATATATACCTATATATAATATAGTACCATATATATCATATATATACATATATATATATTTAACATATATAATATATATATACTATATATATATACATATATATATGCTTAAAAAATCACAGTAGATGCACGTGACTTCATTAAATAAGCGAATACCACAGGAAAATGATAGTCAGAAATCCAAGCGGTTGGAGAGAAAGTTATCAGGTACACAACAAGATCAAGGATACCAGATGCTTAATTGTCAAAAGGGTAAAAATTAAAGAGATAATCCAGGATTATCGGATATCACACGGTCACAAGCCTAAACATAGATTTAACTCTAACAGGAACTACAAAGCATCCATACAGTCCAAAACATGTAAAAACCGAATATATTAATTTTGTTGCTTATATTTATCTATAACTTTTTTTTTATAATGAAGGCATCAAGTTTAAATAAACCTAGACTTAAATTTAGAACATTTCCATTATTTGACTTGAAACAAGATTCAGTGATATTCCTTTTAACTGTGTCATTAAATGGGATTAAGGCTCTTGCTCGTCTCCAGTTTAGGATGATCTAAAACTCTCATATGTACAAATAATGCATTCGATATTTGCCCAGAGTAAGAAAGAAATTGTAACTTGAATTTTCTTGGTGTAACTGTCCATACGGATACTTTGTAGTTTCTGTAGGGTTAAATCTATGTTTAGGTTTGTGACCGTGTGATATCCGATAATCCTGGATTATCTCTTTAAATTTTACCCTTTTGTCAATTAACCATCTGGTATTCTTGATCTTGTTGTTTACCTTTTAACTTTCTCTCCAACTGTATTTCATTCCTTCCTATGACAATGTCTTTGTAAAGACGAAAGCGCTTGGATTTCTGACTATCATTTTCCTGTGGTGTGTGTGTGTGTGTGTAACATGTAATATATATCTTATTATATCTTATATATATAAAGCTAACGGTTGGACTGTGTATATTCGCTCTAGACTGCGAAACTACTGGACCAAATTGAACCCAAGTTGGACCATTTAGGTAGATTTTAGGTAGATGGTTTTACCAGGTTTCGTTTAGATCCGGATATTCAGTCATGCTAACTTCTTTATTATGCGTAGAGAAAAAAGAAAACATTACCCAGAGAGAACTTTTCACGAGGATTCCAAATATGCTCTTACTTTTCTTCTACGATGAAAAATAACGGTGATCTTACGGTTCAAACAGTACCGGCCTACGGTTGCCCGCCGACAGGAGCCAGCCGGCGGAGATACAGGGTGACCATTAGTCCCAGTACCATTGCAAGTATTTATTGCTTGTAATAGTACTGGGACTTTATGGACACCCTGTATAATCCTGGTCAGTGGCTACCAATTATTCAGAAAACTAAAAAAAAAAAAAAACTTTCTTATTATAGGCTTAATAACAACTACGTCATTCTAATCCTGTGTCCAATAATAATTCTGATCAATAGTAATACGGGTCAAGATTTAAGAGAAGTAATATTAAAATGTACGCAAGACAACACGAAGCTTTTGAGCGCTATCAACGATCTCCTATCTTGTTAACAGCCAGTTCCCCGGTAGTATAACAATTCACGGGGAGGTCGTTAAACCGGAACTACCCAGTCGTTTATTGGGGCTTCCTTTTGTCGTCAGGCCCGATTCACGAGGCTTTTTTTTTTTTTTTTTTTTTTTTACTGCAGTGACTCCCAATCGTTAAATCACACATTCGCAAACGACCGTGAAAATAGCTCATTCTCGGCGCGAATGTGAATGCCAAAGAGTGTAAACCCAGTGCTAGTGTATCTCTCTCTCTCTCTCTCTCTCTCTCTCTCTCTCTCTCTCTCTCTCTCAGGCAGTTTATAGCTCAGGCCTAAAGGACAAAGAATGACTGATACCAAAGAGAAAATAAGAATAGATCGTCGGAAAAATCAAAATTATATAGAGAAATTCACACTTCCAGCTATCAACAATGAGGACGGACAAACTACCAAGCTTGAAACTTGGGGAAATGAGAATGATTATTATTATTATGAGAGAGAGAGAGAGAGAGAGAGAGAGAGAATGATTTTTAATTATGGAGAGAGAGAGAGAGAGTGAGAGAGAGAAAGATTTTTAATTATGGAGAGAGGGAGAGAGAGCGAGAGAGAGAATGATTTTTAATTATGGAGAGAGAGAGAGAAAAGAGAGGAGAGAGAGAGAGAGAGAGAGAATGATTTTTAATTATGGGGGAGGAGAGAGAGAGGAGAGAGAGAGAGAAGATTGATTTGATTACGGAGAGAGAGACAGAGAGAGAGAGAGAGAGAGAGAGAGAGAGAGAGAGAGAGAGAGAGAGAATGTGTAAGTGCTTCCAAGACAACAAATCCAAGCTCAATCTATTCCATGATTGATATAAAAAAAAAAAGAATATCCTGGAACAGAGATTTGCACTTAGCTGTAGCAACAAAAAAAGCAACAAGTGCATATTCACTGCAGCATACCCCGCTCCCCTTGGGCCATAACACTCAAGTTAACAGTGACGCATGCGCAGTACAATGCGGACTGTACCGTAAGGAATTGCTTTTTTCAACATCCATTCTCTCCCTCCCTGTATTACTTAATTTATTTTTCATTTTTTTCTCTCTTCACACACAGCTGTCCAACTGCAACTTGGGCAAGCTTAGTAATTCTCGCCTCAGTTTTGTATCAATAATCGTAATATATAAAACTGTTCGGAGCTGATGGATCAAAGTACATATAAAGAATCATTTTTTAATCATAATACTGACAAATTAAACAATTAGGAAACAAATCATCCCTAACTATCCGAGAAGCAAAGGCAGATAAATTAGTTCTTTCAAAGACCGTTTAAAAACATGCTAATTAGTTGTTTAATTTTGTAAAATTTTTATTTAATTCATTTTTTTATCCATAATATTTAGCAAAAGAAGGGAAATTATTTTAAAGACACTTTTCTCGCCCTAATGAAAACAGCTCCAAATCTAAGTGACGATAATTTTTATAAATTTATAACGATAATTTTTATGAATTTATGATAACGAAGCACAGAGACGTAATTAAGACTTAATTTGTAGTATTCTTATATCATTAATTTGTGTACTTCATAATATTTAACAAGAGAAGGGAAATTATTCTAAAGACACTTTTCTCACCCTAATGAAAACAGCTCAACATTTAAGTGACGATAATTGTTATAAATTCATAACGATAATAGTTATGAATTTATGATAACGAAGCAGAGACTAGGTAATTAAGACTTATAGACAGGAGGCCACTGGCAGAGCTATTCCTGGAACTATTTATCCAATCTATTTCGACCTCTTCCATCTAAAAATATAGCTTGGCACAATACAGCGGATTTCCTTGTCAATTCTGGAACAAATTATCAAACGGCAAATAGATTTAAAATGATTAAAATCATATTTATTCAATCTATTTCGACCTCTTTCAAACAAAACAACCGATTTCCTTGTCAATTCTGCAGCAATTATCAGATGGCAGATAGACTAAAATAAATATAATTCTTCCCAAGGCAATCACGCTAAATTTGTTACGCTCTCTCTCTCTCTCCTCTCTCTCTCTCTATCGGGCAGCCACGAACGTTCGCTCTCACAAAATAGATAAAAACGTCAATAAATAAAGCTCGACCAAAAATAAATTAATAAAATAAATTTTTTAATCGAATTTGAGGAGGTCTCTGGCAATTACTTAAGAGGAGTCAAGTCCAATACTTGTCATAAGCGGCCGACTGAAAATTGAAGCGGAGAGCAAAATTACAGGAGAGAGAGAGAGAGAGAGAGAGAGAGAGAGAGAGAGAGAGAGAGATGATGTCGCTTATCACCAACGATTTACAACCCCAAAATGACACTTGGAAAACCAGTTATACATTGTTTTACAACCTCTGGTCGTTATCAGAGATGACTGACAGAGCCGATGTGTGTTATTTAATATAATATGAAAAACACGGGTTTCCTTACTTACCACTCACTATATAGTACAAGGAACTTGCAAAGAAACCTTCTACATCATGGAGTGTTCCTATGTGAAGTGAGGAAACAAAACATAACAGACTGGAGAGTAGATGATTATAGATAATATTCATAAAAAAATTTTAATTTTTAATTAAAATATATATAATATATAAATATATATATATATATATATATGTTATGATATAATATTATATAATTAATATATAATTATATACATAAACACTATCAATATTTTATATCTATCTATATAATATATATATTATATATATATAATATTAATATATATATATATGTGTGTGTGTGTAATATACATACATACATATGTACATAGATAGGTAGACGGAGTGTTACGCGAGCCCGTCGACGCCAATTTACGCCATACAATGAAATCTTTGCAATGAATATAAAAGTAATAAATTTACTTAATAAAAAAACAAGCTTGCCCATGACACTGATCACCGCTCCATCTCGTCAGAGACGATAACATACTAGTCAAGTGTGTCATGACTCTCTGCCTTAGGTTTTCTAATGGTGAAGTGTGTACGCATAACACTTTCACCTTGTATTAAACTAATTTATATTTCCATTTATTTATTTATTTATTTATTCTTTAACTTACTTTATTTTGTAGTAACTATTCTCTCCTTTATTTTCTATTATCTTCCGTAACTTCTTTCAAGCGAACACCATATTTTTTGGAAACTTGAATGGCCCTTAGGCTTGTCCCACATCGGTAAAGCTTAATCATCTGATAAATAATAATAATAGATGTTCATTAATGTTCATTATGATTCTTTCTGAAAACATAAACGCCCTATGCTTCGGCAGTTGCATCAGGTAGTCCCACTCACTGAATACCAATGATCTTTGGGTTCTCTTTACAAGAAATAATCCATAAATATATGAAATATAAGTCTTTCACGATTTTTTTTTTTTTTGACAAGTTAAGAGAACAGCGACCTTATCGTTTCCCCACCTCTACCTCCTTGGTTGATTGATTGCTTTATATAGACTTTTGGCATACATGCAAGCACTGGTGCAAATAAGCGCTGAAACGGAAATAGACAGTGAAAACTTTTGAAAGGTGTAAAGGGAGGAAAACCTCAAAGCAGTTGCACTTTGAATCAATTGCTACGAGAGAGTGGGCAGTGAGATGCCAGAAAGAGAATATGAATGGAGAAACAGTAAAAGGAATGAGAGGGGGTTGAAGCTAGGGGCCAGAGAGATGCTGCAAAGAACCTGAAGACTCTTCCTTATTGGGGCTTTATGAGATCATTTAGTTGCAGTTCTTACCAAATGAAGAATTATTCACTTTCTTCAGAATATTTATTGCCTGGCCTTACCTTTTCCCTCATTTTCTTCTCAGCTTTCCTACCACGTCAACTTTCCAGCCTCATTTCGTCTCCTTTCCGATTTTCGTATTTTTTTCAAATACAGCTAGTTCCTCACTGGACGAGTGGGTTACATACTCGCCTATGAATCTGGTAGTCCGAGTTCGCTCCCCGCTGGTGCCAATGCGGAACCGAAGGTGTTTATTTCTGGTGATTGGAAATTCATTTCTCGATTTAATGTGGGTCTGATCCCACAATAAGCTGTATGTACCGTTATTAAGTAATCAAATGGTTCCTAGCCACGTAAAAAAAAGAAAAAAATATCTGAAACCTCGGGCCAGCCATAGGAGAGTATTGTATAATTAACCCCAAATACAGCTTCCAGAACATTTTACTAGTAAGGCCGATGGGACGAGCGACAAAATACATATTCTCTGACGTAGGCCTGATGAAGTAGGCGAAGAATAACTTTTTATATAGTACGTACATTACCAATAATATAACTTATGCTAGTCTAAAATTCATTGACAATGATACCTACTTATTCTTTTAGGTTTGTCCGTATACGACTCTTGGCTGCTTCGATATTTTCATTTTAATACATTTTACAAGATTACATTTTTAAAAAACATCCACAACTCTACGAGACATTTTAATACTGATTTAATCTTTTAAGACACCGAGACTACAAGAAAGAAATAATGCTTTCAAAAAAAAAAAGAAGAAGAAGAAAAAGGCTGCAACAAAGCAAACTGCTTTCCACGTAAAATAAAATTCTACCATAAACCATGACACTATGACGGCCTATTCTAAGCCGAGAGACTTAGCAAAACTAAGCCTGTAAAAATCCTAAGCTGCAGAACCTATCTGTTCGAGAACAAAGGGATAGGTTTTAAAAAATAAAGAGAGAGAGAGAGAGAGAGAGAGAGAGAGAGAGAGAGAGAGAGAGAGAGAGAGAGAGCTTACGTATTGAAAGCAATTTCCAGTGAAACACAGAACAATTACTAATCCCTCAGTGTTCAAATTCATGACGAGAGCTCAAAACATGGGAGTAAAAATCAATGTCAATAATTATGTCATAAAACTCAGCTTCCCTTAGCCATGAAATTTAATCTATAGTTCATGTCTGATTTTGTCGGACTAAGATCTAATAATGGCCAGTACAGTTAAAATTTCAGTGTCTTTATAATTCAGCTTGGAAGTAAAATCACTCTCAATAATTAAGTCCTAAAACTCAGTTCCCCTTAGCAATGAATTTAATCCATCGTTCATGGCTGATTATGTCGAACTAAGAATGACCAGTGTAGTTAAAATTCCAGTGTCTTTACAATTCAGGTCATAACTCTAATGGGTGCAAGGTGCAATAATCCATGTTATAACTCCCTTTCACAGAAAATATTTTGGGTTCGCTAAGGAAATGAAAAAAAGCATACAATAAAGTTCAAGAAAAATACTGCGTTAGATATATTCCAGCATACATTCGCAAACTTCTCTACAATGCGTAGACGATTAAGAGAGAGAGAGAGAGAGAGAGAGAGAGAGAGAGAGAGAGAGAGAGAGAGAGAGCTCTGATCTAAGTTCGACTGATAAGAATTCAAAACAAGTCCATCCTACAAGAACGCCCCAATACTAAAAAACATATCAAATTAAACGTTAACCTACTTACCACAAGAGGGACATTTACCCACTCGCATATACTTGATGGTATTTAGATTGCATATTGCACACTAGCTCGTTCACTTACCTGGAAAAAAACGAAAACAATATCAAACATGACAAATGGTTACTATAAATAACTAAAAAAAGCAACATCGTCACGTCGCCTATTAAGAAATCTACAATTCAAAGCCAATTTCATGTGATTAAAACCATCTGCGTCAAATATGACCTTGCAACGTTGTTTATGATTAGGCTTCAACCAACCTTGAGTTACCAGACATCTATGAAACCATTAAATTACCAATGAAATCTTTGGTGTTTAAACTGGCCTGGCAGGATAGGTTATTTGAGCTAGTTCAGATACAAATTTCTTCCATAAAAGATATTCTATGGGATTAAGACGTATGGGATGACCAAGGCCATGGGGATGACTGAAAATAGAATTAAAGATAAGGTGGCATTTTTTTATGTGAATATAGGGGGCAATGTTGAAAGACCTGGAAATGTAGGGAAGAACATCTGAATAGAAAAGCAAACGGCAATTAATATATGAAATAAACAAAAACGAGGTGAGAATGGGAAAATGAGCAATAAAAACTTAAGGGGACAATTTCTAAATTGAATATAGGGGGCAATGTTGAAAGACCTGGAATGTAAAGGATAACATCTGAATAGAATAACAAACGGCAGTTAAAGGCAGTTAATATATGAAATAAACAAACGCGATGAGAATGGGAAAAATAGCAATAAAAACTTGAAGGCGATTACTAAATAACTCTAAAATTAAGAAGTTGCTTTATTCCAGAAAATAACCCAATTTACTGAAATAATGGAATTTCCTTTAGCCCATACAAGTCTGGAACCAACACAATCCTCTAATTTTGGAAGTAACTCGTGGAAAAACATATAGGTACATGTATGTACATAAAAGTATTGCCTTCCTTAAATACAGTGTACACGACTTCTCCGGGCAGTGCTAAAAATTTCTTCTAAAATGGATACTAAAACTGGAAATATTTCGTCCGCAACAAAGCACCATCTTGCCCTCGGCAATGAGAACTTTCCAGCTGTCTGAAAAATTTCCCACAACAAAACTTGCTTTTCAAAATATACGCTCTCTCTCTCTCTCTCTCTCTCTCTCTCTCTCTCATATAAATAAACATTAAGTATATATACACTATATTTATAGACAAATGCATACATATAAATAATTACACATTTATACACAAATATAGATATATGTATTATGTTATGTATGTATATGTACGTTCATGTATATTATACACTATATACACAAATGCATACAAAGAAATGTATTACACACATATAGACGAATATAGATATATGTAGGTATATTATGTATGTATGTGTTTGTGTATATATATATATATATATATATATATATATATTATATATATATATATATATATAATATATATATATATATATATATATATATATATACTATATATATATATATATATGTGTGGTGTGTGTGTGTGTACTACTAAATTTTGGGACTAGGGTTCTCAATGCTATGATGTGGTTGGTTGCAATTATGCAAATTGAAGGCCAGATGGAAAAATCTCTATTTAACATGAGCACGGTTTAACAGTATTCAGTGCTTAATCACTCACACCCCTTACCGACTTTTCAAATCCCGTCATGAATTAGTGAAGCTATGGTATAGGAACTCATATTTTAGATTACACTGACTTCAGAAAAAATTCCAATGATTAAAATATTCAGACAATCGTATATTCATTTACGTTGTATAGTCAAATCAAAACCGCCCTTGAAATCCAAAATTTTCTTGGTAATAAATATTACCAGACAAATAATAAAACATACATTTCCTGGGAACAAAAACAAAACTGCAGCGGAATATAAAAAACGTTAAAATTAGCATCAATATTCACTTTCTCTGACAAAATAACTCCGGAAAATATGTGTTGACGCAGCAGGAACAACAGCAACACTTTAATAAATCATGTATGACGTACTCTACCTGTGTACAAAGATGATTTATACTACGACTGAGAGACAAAATCAAAGACCCCAAGTTCAAACAAAGGGGAGTTTGAGGAGGGCGGGCGTACATCAATCATTTGTCAATATTTCCTTTTATCGTAGTTAATTCATGTCTTCTTGAGATACTTCCAAAATACCCCCCTCCCACAGGGGTGGGAGGGGGGTTTTATTACCAACCCCCTCCACCCTTGGCTTTCACCCCTCCCAATTTCCATTGATAAGGGGGGCCCCAGAAATTCCGTTGCCTTTTCACAACTACATAACTCCCCCACAACCCTTGTAGCAATTCCGAGGGTATTGGGCTACCTGCCCCCTCCCCCTGGGTTAGCAAAGGCACTAATAACATTTCTATAATACATTGATCTTAGGACTCAGGACTCCTTCTCCCTTGCCGCCCCCCCACCCTCTCTCTCTCTCTCTCTCTCACTCTCTCTCTCTCTCTCTCTCTGTTTGATCATCTCAAGTTTATCTCTCTCTGTTTGATCAACTCAAGTTTAACTGTAACCCTACTACATTTCGTAATGATTAGAGACTGACAGCATCTCTTGAAAAAAATAAATAAATAAATAAAACTGAATCGGGTCGATCTGAAACAAAACTAAAATAAAACACGCACCGATCTTATTATAAAAAAAATTCATTTCACTCGACAACGAACGCAGCAACAAACTTGGCCCAAATATTTAATATGAACATGATATATATCACTGCTGCGCTTCTCCCACCGCTATTTTATAATTCAACTTGTCTCTCGTACCTGATTCAGTCTGAAATGTCCAAGTTCTTTTCCAGTTGTTTTTAAAACCCACGGCGTAGAATTGGTTATATAGCTAACCGAGATAATCCGGGTGACCATTAATAAATGAGAGAGAGAGAGAGAGAGAGAGAGAGAGAGAGAGAGAGAGAGAGAGAGAGAGAGAGAGAGAGAGAGCGCGCATTTGTTTTGTAAAGAAGCATTCAGTTTTTATACCTTCCTGATCTTTTCATCACAACATTGTTAATTTTCATCCTCTGATACATCACCAAAAAAATAAATAAATAAATAAATAGATTAAAAAACTACGCAAAGTATAGTATGAGCGACGGATTTCCGATTTAAAAGAAAATCTACATTTTCTCTCTCATTCCACAACCAGTTAAGTTTCTCTGCAATTTAAAAAAAATGAAGTTACCCAGAAAAAAAAAATACGTCACTGAATAAGTCTGTAGCAAAACATTTATAGACAAAAACAAGAAAACTAAAAACAATACATCAAGGAACAATCACAAAAGAGGAAAAAAAACACACGCCGAGTTATTACAACCTATGAGAACACCAGGCTCAGGAACTATTACAACTGCGGAAAAACACCTGGAATTATCACGACTGAGGTATCGGACAGAACTGGAATTATCACGGACTTGGAGAACCTGGAATTACCACGACTCCGGAAAAAAGAACCTGGAATTATCACGACTATGGAAAACAGAACCTGGAAACAGAACCTGGTATTATTACAACTAGGGAAAACAGAATCTGAAATTATCACAACTGCAGAAAACAGAACCTGGAAACAGAACCTGGTATTATTACAACTGGGAAAACAGAATCTGGAATTATCACAACTGGGGAAAACAGAACCTGGAATTATCACAACTGCAGAAAACAGATCCTGGAATTAAAACAACTGGGGAAAACAGATATCCTGGAATTATCAAAACTGGGGAAAACAGAACCTGGAACTATTACAACTAGGGAAAACAGAACCTGGAATTATTACAACTGAGGAAAAACAGAATCTGGAACTATTACAACTGGGGAAAACAGAATCTGGAACTATTACAACTGGGGAAAACAGAACCTGGAACTATCACAACTGGGGAAAACAGAACCTGGAATTATCACAACTTGGGAAAACAGATCCTGGAATTATCACAACTGGGGAAAATGGAACCTGGAACTATTACAACTGGGGAAAACAGAACCTGGAACTATTACAACTGGGGAAAACAGATCCTGGAATTATCACAACTGGGGAAAATGGAACCTGGAACTATTACAACTGGGGAAAACAGATCCTGGATTTATCACAACTGTGGAAAATGGAACCTGGAACTATTACAACTGGGGAAAACAGATCCTGGAATTATCACAACTGTGGGGAAAATGGAACCTGGAACTATTACAAACTGGGGGAGGAAAAACAGATCCTGGATTTATCACAACTGGGGAAAATGGAACCTGGAACTATTACAACTGGGGAAAACAGATCCTGGAATTATCACAACTGTGGAAAATGGAACCTGGAACTATTACAACTGGGGAAAACAGAACCTGGAACTATCATAACTGGGGTAAACAGATCCTGGAATTATCACAACTGGGGAAAATGGAACCTGGAACTATTACAACTGGGGAAAACAGATCCTGGATTTATCACAACTGGGGAAACTGGAAAACTGGAAAAGGAAAAAAAAAAAAAAAAAAAACAAAACAAAAACAAAAAAAAAAAAAAAAAAAAAGAAACATTACAACTTGGGGAAAACAGATCCTGGAATTATCCACCAAAAACTGGGGGAAAATGGAACCTGGAACTATTACAACTGGGGAAACAGGGGAAATCCTGGAAAGATCAAAACTGGTGGGAAACAGATCCTGGAAATATCACAACTGGGGAAAACAGGGAACCTGGAAATATCACACTTGGGAAAAAAAACAGAACCCTCCTGGAAATTATCACAACTTGGAAAACCATAACCTGGGAATTATCACAACTGGGGAAAACAGAACCTGGAATTATCACAACTGGGAAAAACAGAACCTGGAATTATAACAACTGGGGAAAACAGAACCTGGAATTATCACAACTGGCGAAAACAGAACCTGGAATTATCACGACTGCAGGGGAAAACTGGAGAACCCGGAATTATCACAACTTTGGGGAAAAAAGGAAAAACCAGAACCTGGAATTATCACAACTGTGGAAAACAGAACCTGGAATTTTCACAACTGGGGCGAAAACATAACCTGGAATTATCACGACTGCAGAAAACTGATCCTGGAATTATCACAACTGGGGAAAAAAGACAGAACCTGGAATTATCACAACTGTGGAAAACAGAACCTGTAAATTTCCACAATTCTGGGGAAAAACAGACAACCTGGAATTAATTTTCACAACTGCGGGAAAAAAATTAAATCCTGGAATTATCACGAACTGGGAGAATCAGAAAACTGTGGAATTACACAATTGGGGCAAATCCACAACCTGGGGAATTAAAAAAATCGACACTGGGGAAAAACCAGGAACCTGGAATTATCACCAATCTGTGGAAAACAGAAACCTGGAATTAATTTTCACAACTGGGAAAACATAACTGGAATTATCACGACTGCAGAAAAACGATCTGGATAATCCTGGAATTATCACAATCCTGGGAATTTACAAGGGGAAAAACAGAACTGGAATTATCACAATGCAAACCTGGAATTATCACAAACTGGGATGAAAACGGAACCAATGGAATTATCACAACTGGGGAAA
>NC_061090.1:22039193-22064193 GCF_015104395.2 Macrobrachium nipponense | reverse complement strand
AATAAAAAAAACACCGAAAATAGATCTTTCGGTGGTGTATGAGCCACAGCCCATGAAACTTGAACCTAGGCGCGGTGGTGGCCTGGCCTATATCGTTGCCAGACGCACGATTATGGATCACCTTAACCATAAAATTAATACTGGGGCTAGGGGGTTGTAATTTGGTATGTTTGATGATTGGTGGGTGGATGATCAACATGCCAATTTGCAGCCCTCTAGCCTCAGTAGTTTTTAAGATCTGAGGGCGGACAGAAATGTGCGGACAGAACAGTTTTCTTTTCAGAGAAATAAAAGTCATCCCACAGATACGCCACGAAATGAACTGACCCTTGAACAGACCAACAAATCATTTTGCCACAAAGACAAATGACTAACATCCTCCTGAATAAACAGTAAAAATTACACGGGACCTTCTACAACAAACGTAAATCTAACTGACTTACGAAATATTTGCATCACCACACCCTTACCCCTTGGGCAATTTTTTTTTTTTTTTAATGGAAAACCTCGTCTTGTACTAGTTAACATGAAAAAATAGGACCATTAGTGTAAAACTTGAGCGAAATTCGAGCTTTTATTATTATTATTATTATTATTTTTTTTTTAACTTTTAAGGAAGAGGCGGATGGGACTGGCAAACATGCATCTAACTAGCACAGGCATGACTGAAACCCAAACTATCTATTGTATAATTTCTCCCCGTGGGATGAGTATATACTCATACATACACACCCTATAATTAATTATATTCAACTGATGCATCCTACTATTTTACACTACAGCCGGCAATACTTACAGACTTAATATTGTATTCACTTTACAGTATATCCTCTATAATCTTCACTGCAATAGCCTAACCTAAACTCCTTGTATGCAATAAAACTTTCACAGTGGTTAGGCCTGCTTTTCATAGTAAATCATTCAGCATCAAATAAATTTCTCTGAGAGAAAAAAAAAATAAGTGAAGAGCTGAGTACTAAATTCTTTTAGAAAACGAATAGCATTTTTATTTTTACAGTTTACATTAAAGAAATTTATTTCTTTGAGAACTGAGAAGTTGAAGTTTGAGCATGATCAAATCTGTAATAAATTTATCTGTAACAAGGCAATATCATGAATAGTACATAATTTTCATTTTTTTACTTAGTGGTAGTAGTAGTAGTAGTAGTAGCTTTTTCAATTTTACATTCACGAAATATATCTACTCAACGAACAGATAAGAAGTTCGATCATTTCCAAATCTGTAATAATTTTATTAAAGACGGCAATATCGTCAATAGTACTTAATTTAATTTTTTTTTACTTTGTAGTAGTATTAAAACTGGTGGAGGTGCTAAAATAATACAGTGTAACTAATGCACAGTTTCAGTAAACAAACATCTCCAAACTTGGAAATTTAGTCAAATTTATATAACACCGATTACAATATTCCTTCTCTTCATTTACACTACATAGACTGAAATTTTAGGAAGAGCATCCAAGGTGCCCCTTGGGTTTCTCGGAGATTTAATCTTAAAATGGATTGCTGTTCGAACCCACAAAGCAACGTCTGATTTTGAAAAAGAAAATAAATTGTGTATGATCCGAGGGAACCCAAAGTCAGCCTCAGTCTTACATATTCCTTGAGTTAAAAAAATTGTTTATCTTTTTATATAAAAAAATGAGCTGAAACGAAATTAAAGAAAGATTAAGGTTAAAAAGTAGAAAATTTAGATTAATTTCTAACAATTTTCATTCTTAATTTTTCATTCTAATTAATATACATATATATATATATATATATATATAATATATATATATATATATATATATATATAATATATAGATATATATATATAGATTAATAATATATTATATATATATATAGTATATATTATATATATAATGAGGGGTACTCCCTAAAAGAATAAAAAAAAAATAAAAAGAAAGAAAGAAAGAAAACCCGTCCAGTTTCAACTCCACACACAACGGCAAAACAAATAATGCCGTTGACAGCCCCAGGATGAATCATCCCGCTACGCGCCGCGCGCCGAGCCCGAAGCGGCGAAAAAAAAATCATCCTGTTCGCGGCCTTGTTAAACTGAAGTCTTATCGGATAACTTTCGCCATTAAGCAACCAGTCGCAAACTGCCCTTGGCACCTCGATCACCTCGGCTGTGAATCGGTAAATACACAAACCGCTAACCTACTCAAAACGAGTAGCCTTGACTGACCAGGGGAAGGCAGGAACAACGCGACTTCTTGGGGACGCCTTTAGTTCTGGTTAAGCATCACGGAGCGGAGGTCGACGGGTAATCACAGCTCCTCTTCCTGAGGTCTTGGTTCCTAATCTCTCTCTCTCTCTCGTCTGCGTCGAAAGCCAATTTTATTTTCCGTTATACACGAAGGGAAAGGCTTTCGACACTGAAGAATCATGAGCTGGAATTACTTGGTAAAATGTAATTTGTAGTCGTTTAAATCTTACGTACGTTGGTGTGACATTTCAAGAGTGATTTCGTAAACTTAAGAATCAGACTTAAATTCTATTTGATTGATATTAATGTAATTTTTATTTTTCTAAAATTTACTTACGTTAAGTGTGACTTTTTCAAGTGTGATTTCATAATCTTAAGAATCAGACTTACAATTTAATTGATTAATATTAATGTAATTTTTATTTTCTTAAAATTTACGCACATTAGTGTGACTTATTTCAAGTGTGATTTCATAATCTTAAGAATCAGACTTACATTTTAATTGATAGATACTAATGTAATTTTTTTCGCTTAAAATTTACGCACATTAGTTTGACTTATTTCAAGTGTGATTTCATAATCTTAACAACATGAGACTTAAATTCTAATTGATCGATATTATGGCGCAATGAACAACTAAGGATTATTTTCTCCCTACCTTGAAAAAAGCTTATGATTTATGCAAATTTGCATGAGGAAAGGAAAATTATTACTAATCATCGTGAAAAATGTAATATTTATTTTCATGTTCAGCTGAAGGTAACATCTGCAGTTAGTGTAATTCAAAGGGATTTATCAAATACTGCCTAGATATAAATTCAACGACCAAAATGAAGGTCAAAGTCTTTTTTTTTATTTTTTATTGGGCAATATACAAGATAAAGTAATTTCCATGTTTAAGTAAAGAGTTATGTCCATGTGTAAGTAAACAAACTAATTCATATTTAATATTAAAATAAATTCAAAATCCACACTATTTCATGTAAAACTATAAAACCGGTCGAGAATTTTTTTTTATGCTTGGGTCATGGTGAAACTAAAATTCAAAGCCAATGCGAATGAGGAAAATAAACTTAAAACTCACCGTAAAGTAAAATGAATACAATTTACATTTAAAAATCGGGGCTCAATATTATTGCATACGTAATAACAAATAATTTACATGAACTATGACATTTTTAAGAGTTTACATGTGTATACAAAACCTTTTTGAAACTGGCATATAAAAATAACTATTTTAAAATACGTATTCCCAAAGTGGGAAACTTGAGTATTAAAACATTTACGATGGTATGAACAACAGTAATACTAATAAAAATATTACAATAAAATAATTGTAATGGCAAGAGCACTTTAACTTTTAATTCATTAAAATTACTTGCTGCACTATCATGCAGTGCAGGTCAGAACCATGTAAGCTGATATTATTATTATTATTATTATTATTATTATTATTATTATTATTATTATTATTATTAAGGATTAGATTATCCAGACCTCTGAACCTCATAAAGGCTCTTCTTTGGCTGATTAGGGTGATCATGAGAATGATGCGTTTGATTTTATTATAAAAGCGTTATTCTTTCGAAAAGGTCTTGCCGAAATTAAAAACGTACATACCCATGTCGTTTCAATCCAAATTTTCACTGAGGTTTTGCATAAATAACCAGGCTTCAAGTTCAACGTTATAAACTAAAAAAAAAATCAAAATAAATTGAAACACACTAGCCACAGGAATTCAGAAATGTTTAACCTACGCCACGTGAAATGTCGAAATTTGAAGAAAAAATTAGAATGTTGTTGACTTACTATGAAAAAATTCTAATTTCGTAATTCAACAAGAGTGTTAAAAACATTTTTTTACAATCTCAAGAATGTTAAAAACATTTTTTTTACAATCTATCCAAATTTCTAAAACTTAATTGTCTCTAAAACGGCATTTTTTCATTATATTTCACTATTGGGGGCTCAAACATGCACCAGCAAATTATACAATGTATATAACTTCTCAAAACTCCTCCAAATATTTTATTAACACCTGGAGAAAACTTCATAGCATTTACTATCGAATTTTTGTAAAATCGACTTCAGAGGAAACTGCAACTCCAAATTTTTATATAAACAAACTGAAACGCTAATGTTAATAACTAACACTAATGTGCACTGGGGTCATAAACATTTGCATATTTTGCATTACATAAACCTGTTCAATATTCATTTCCTACTTAAAACACTAAAAAAATATACATCCCAGGAAAGTATTTACATTTGAGTTATTCGGTCAGCTTTCTTTACAGTATATATATATATATATATATATATATATATATATATATATATATATTAACAACAATATATATATATATATATTAACAACATAATGATATATGATATATATATATATATATATATATATATATAAACAACAATTAGAATAAGATACAAAAGTTGCATTTACTCCAGTAGCCATTCATATTACTGTGGATTTACTTTCCCATTTTAATGACTCAAGTGATCATGAGTTTTCTTTGGATAATAATAATAATAATAATAATAATAATAATAATAAAATACTCATAGTAGCAGGAGTATTATAATGGGGAACCAAATTCATTGTAGATTTGTTTCTCTAATAATAATTAGAACAACAATAATAATAATAATAATAATAAAAATAATAAATAATAATAATAATAATATAATAATTATTATTATTATTATAATAATAATAATAATAATAATAATAATAATAATAATAATAATAATATCAATACACAGCAAATAATAAATATTATAATAATGAACTTTAGTATGCTAAAATATATGCCTGTTCTCTATATATATATATATATATATATATATATATATAATATAATATATATATATATATAAATCTATATATTCTCAGAGCTAATAAACAGCCATTTCAAATTAAACTGGGAAGCGACCCGATCGTCTTTCACGTGACGTTAGAGCCATTCCTTTGAACCAACAAGAACGGAGGCGAATTACCAATACCCTTCGAATATTCCTCTTTGGTGCTCCTCTGGCTCATCTTAATTAAGAGCATTCCAATCTTTTTCACTTTTTTTCTTGAGCGAAAGGGGGTAAGAAGGGGGAGTGTGGGAGTTTATTGAGGATGAAAAGATCTCTTTGAATGTCATTCGCGTCATAACTATTCCCCAGATTTTAAGGAATCCACGATGGACGAACCAGAATAAAAAATAATCTTAAAATAAATATAATCTTCTACGGCTTTCAAAATCACTCTTATGTATTCCTAGCTTTAAAAAAAGTACCTTTGTATACACACCTCCAAACATCCAGTTACCACTTTTCCTATGTTAAAACTCTAAAAATTCCTAATACACAATTATTCTCTGTAGGCCTTTTACCAGTTCTGACAACACCTACCGATGGACGAATCTAAATCTTCAAGCATGTACGATTGGCGTTTAAAAATGACCTATTTCATCAATGATGAAAACAACCAAGGAACTGCCTTCGTAAGTAAAATATAATGTTCAAATTCCATTCATTCAACATCACAGATCTAGCTCCAAACATTCCCATTCAAAGAACGTTTGCTTGTTTGCAAAAATCTTAAAGCATAACTATTTCAGCGCATCGAAATATTTTCATCGTCGGTTCTTTAATATAATTTCAATCTTTTCCTAGCTTTTTAATCCATGCAATATAGAAATTTCACCAAATCAAACTTCAATTCGGGATATCGAATTTCATAAATGACCAACATATTTCACTGGAATCGTTTGTCCGATTAACTAGCACAGGACTGGCATCTCATTTCGACTGTAAACGTTGCCCCATCATCATTTGATGAACTGTTCATCAAATTCAGTATTATATAACGAGTGCCACATTCCCTCTGAACTGCCAAGCAATTTAAAGCATAAGTCCCATTTCTCGTGAGAGTGGACCTCCTCCATACAATATACCCCTTACAGTAGGTTAAACAGAATACAGAAAAACATGTGGAATACAAAAAAAAAAAAATCCTTTACTAATGGCAACGCGTATGTATTGAAAAGCCTAGAGAAATGAATCCAGAGAGGAGGAACCGTAGGCAGTAAATACATCCAAAAACAATATACGACCGACTAAATCGGGAACCTGAAAACGTCTAGTCTGAAGAGGATGCTGATGGGGAGCGCCATCTAGTGAATAAACAAATATGAATATATTTATTTAAATATATTATGATTTAAATATATGTATATAATTTATACAATAATTATATGTGTACGTATATATTATATAAATATAAATAAATATGTATAAATAAATAGACATATATATATAATAATATCATATATATATATATGTATATATATATATACATATATATATATATATAATATATATATATATATATAATATGCATTCATACATTTTATAAACACACACCCATACACACATACACACCCATACACACACACACATATATATATATATAATATATATATATATATATATATATATATATATATATATATATATAGTGTACGAGCGTGCATGCATCCATATATAATTTGTCATTCCACAGTTAACGATTGAACTGAATTGAAATCCGCCAACTATCTCGTCCGAAATAGGATTTGGGAACCACTAAGAGCTTTGAGGCTCTGCAATTGCGTCGTCCACCGTCGTCCTGAATACCGGGGGAACTTATATTGCAACTTCGCAAGGCCACGTTGTTCAACGTGCTTTTCTTGAATCACGTCATATAACAATCATCGATTAAACTTTCACTTCCCCCCTCCACCCCAATAGGAACCTTGTTCTGTTTCATACTCATAGCTTATCAAAGTCTCTTAGATATAAAAAAAAAGCGCCTCAGTGGCGTGAATGGTATGGTCTTGGCCTGCCACCTCGATGGCCGCGAGTTCGATTCTCGGGCAGTCCATTGAGGTGTGAGAGATGTGTATTTCTGGTGATAGAAATTCACTCTCGACGTGGTTCTGAAGTCACGTAAAGTCGTTGGTCCCGTTGCTGAATAACTACTGGTTCCATGCAACGTAAAAACACCATACAAACAAACTTAGATTTAAAACCTTTGTATGAAGTGGTTAGATAAACGGTTCGGGGTATCACAGAGAGACTGCAAACATCTCTTCCATCCGTCTAAATATTGCTAAATATTGCAATATGAAAATATTGTTTTGTCCCTTCAGATAATTACCTCTTGCATAACATCTAAAACATCGTTGTGACGCAACTTATTTAGAAAACGTACAAGGGCCCGCCAGAGAGGGAATCATAAAACCAAATAAAATAGACATAAAACCAAACAAAATAAACAAAGTAAATATACTGCGTAAACTAAACAAAATAAACAAAGTAAACTTAATCCATAAAACCAAACAGACTAAACAAAGTAAACATAATGCATAAAACCAGACAAAATAAACATAATGCAATAAATTCCTGCTTCTTAATCCAGACAGCAAAGCGTTGAGTCTTGCAGGAGTCGATAATTACTGTGGCTGTAACGCCAGTATACAGACTACAATCAATCAACGCCATTAGAATCAGTTCACGGAATTTGTTTAAACTTTCGGTAAAGTTTAATCGTCGTTTCCTATCGGAGCTTGGACCGACAGGCGTCTGTCTACACAAATAGCAGCGGTATGAATTACCAGCACAGCGTAATTTCCTTTCAACTTCTTGAAACGTTTAGGCAAGAACAAAAAGAAAAAAAAATTACTCCAAAACAAACGCCCTATCGAAGTTGTGCATCCAACCACTTACATTTTTTTTTTTAAGAATACAGGATTGTTAGGTACCTATAATAGCCACAGTAACAAAGAATTACAAGGATTAGGATAAATCAAAGACCTATTAGTCCATCCTAGGAGACATCGTGCGCTCACTCATCTGTAGAAGGTTTTACTGTTCATTCACAGCGTCCTCATGATTTTATCACGATTTTTTCTAGCTTTCTTTTAAACTCTTCCACACTGTTGCTGTTTACAACTTATGGTGGCAGTTTATTCCATGCATCACATATCTTGTATGTGAAGAAGTCCCCGCAATGAGATGTGTTGTATCTCTTCATTTCTAGTTTCCGTCCATTATTTAGTTCGTCGTCCCCTAATGTGAAAACACATTCCAGAGAGAGAGAGAGAGAGAGAGAGAGAGAGAGAGAGAGAGAGAGAGAGAGAGAGAGAGAGAGAGAGAGTCACTTTTAACCTATTAAGATCGGTTAGGAACTTTAGGTGAAGAAGTTCAAGAATAAAAAGCATTTCTGAATTAAAGTGCAGAGTCCCGCGCTAGATTTTTCGCGCGGTTAAATGGAGATTAAAACTCCAATTGGTTGGGGAACAAATTAGCCAAGGTGGCGGAAGGAGAAAGAGACAGAGGAGCAAATGAAGTGAATGCCGAAATGTGATTACTTTCAATTGCCACAGTAAATGAGACACTCGCACTCTCAGGTAGGTGTGTGTGTGTGTATATATATATATATATATATATATATATATATATATATATATATATATATATATATATATATATATACTGCATTTACATTTAACTACAAATATCCTTTAACATCCAATTCGCTCTAGCTCGGAATTAATATATTTTCATATAAATCATGGTGATTTGATAAAAATTCATTTATATATATATATATATATATATATATATATATATATATATATATATATATACACTGTATATATATATATGTATATATATATACATATATAGTGTGTGTGTGTGTGTGTGTGTAGCAAATATATATATACATACATGCATGTGTATATCAAAACACAAACTACAAACTAATAATACCTTATCCACTTACAGGTTGAAGCTCTAGAATGTTGCGGCTTTCCGATTCTCGGCAAGTCCTATAGGATGAGAAAGCTAGCTTATTGCCTTTCTCCACCCTGACTGCCGACCACAAAAAGTCCACTAACTGCCAGGTACATAAATCGTTATATAGGTTAGATAGGGACAAATCAAATTTAAAATTAGGGGCCTAACTCGACCCGGTCTGGTCAATATTGGAACTCGGACTCTTTGAACGTATACATGTGTATGTGTGTGTGTTCTCACATACAGTGAAAAACGTAACCAGAACAATACCAGGAACTAAAGAGATATCTTGCCACCTTCAACTTTAAATGTCTTGCCTCCCTCAACTTTAATTATTACAGTTTTTTCTAAAAAGGCAAAATTGCAACACGAAAAATTATATAGGATCTACTTCAAAAGTAATACAACAATTCGAAATCACTTTTCGCCAAGTTTTGCCACTGACAGTGCGTCCGAACAATTCAAGCAAATTTGTTAAGAGAAGCATATTCGTATTCAATGAAAACCGACGAATGAGAACGAGCAAATACTGGCAATGCCGGAAAAACACTGCCAAGAAATATTTTCATTTCCTTGCTCGATAACAAGGAAGATGGCTGAGTGGACGGTTGGATAGTATTTCTTTTTAAATACAGCTCAAGATTCTTGAATAAATAAATGCACTCTGGGCTGGTTCTGGAATTCATAGACTCGCAAACTGATATATTTTCCAGAACGGGAATCGACGTCGTTATCTACCCTAGGTCTTCGAGGAGGTTGGAATGAAAGCGAAAACAAAATGGAGTCTGACAAAAGACGAATAACGGAAATAAGCAGATTGTTCCACTTCTCTTCCGTTATAAAAAAACATTGTTCAATTATATATATATATATATATATATATATATATATATATATATATATATATATATATATATATATATATATAGATAGATAGATATAGATATATATTGAAATAACACATGCTTCAACAGCTATATAACCCATATACCAAAAGCCTGACAATTTATATATATATATATAAAGATATATATATATATATACTATATATGTATATATATATACATATATACATACATATGTATAACCTTATGTATATAAGTGTATATACATATATGCTAACATATATTTATATGTATATACATAATGTAAATATACTATACGTATGCATACATATATATATATATATATATATATATATATGATATATATATATATATCATATTTATAGATATATATTAATAATATATATATATATAAGTGTGTGTATATTGCACAAAGTATATTTGTGTTTATACAAACATACAAACACTGAATTGAAATATTAAACATTAAAAGGCTATCCTTACAGCCCTACCGAGAAAAACATCACTTCCTAATTTCAGTCCGGCTTTCGGACCGCTCACCCTCCCTCCCTCCCATACTCTCTCTTCCACACAGTGAGAACAATTAGCCGAGCGTCCACGCTGCGTTTCTACCATAATGAATTTCGTGTAAATAGACGTGAAAATCTACTAAGGTTGAAAATGCCATAAAGACGGTGTGCGCCGACGACCGTTTCTGCAGTAGGATTTATTTCAATCTATTCTAGTACGTGGGTATTACCACCAACCCCCCTCACAAAGGGAGCACATTCTACTGGAATTGGAATCTGGAAATTTGGGCCAAAAGCCATTCGCTGGGACCTCTGAGGTCATTTAGTGCTGAAACGGAAACAGAGAGTAAAAGCAAAAGCCAGGCACTGGGACCTATGAGGTCATTCAGCGCTGAAATGGAAAGAGCAAAGGTGGTTTAAAAGGTGTAACAGGAGGAAAAACTCAAAGCAATTACACTATGAAACAATTGTTAGGGGATGGTGGAAAGCAAGATGGAAGAAAAACAATATGAACGGAGGTACAGTAAAAGGAACGAAAGGGTTTGCAAATAAGGCCGAAGGAACGCTGCAAGAAGACCTAAAGTTATACCTACATGCTACGTACGAGGTGCACTGATGGCACTACCTGGCTACGGGATAAGAGCCATTATATTGGAGTATTTAATTTTTAAAGAAACGATTAAGACTAGATTAAGGCTTCTGAAAACGGGATCGAATCCCGTCCCAAAAGATGAAAGAACCTGAATGTTGAGATCGATATTGATGCCAGGGAAAACTAGCGCCTTCAGGAGCAAACAATCACTACATCACTTCTCTCGATAAAAGTTCCGCCTGAAAAAACATCGGAAATTGTCTACATTAATATTTCAACAAACCTCTAAAACTTTCGCTTTTATAAACTGAAATGAACATAAAATAGTTCGAAATTGTCTACATTAATATTTCAACAAACCTCTTAACTTTCGCTTTTATAAACTGAAGTGAACATAAAACAGTTCGGAATTGTATACATTAATATTTCGCTTTTATAAACTGAAGCGAACATAAAACAGTTATCAAACTATTCGCGTGTACTAATACTTCTAAAACTGGAAAAATCATGCTTCTGGCCGCTCTTTTTTTTAGTCAACCTTTTCATAAATCTATGAAATAATTTTCTAATTTCTTTCTGCTTGTATCAGTATTTTTCTTCATTCTTCACCTTTTCCCATTTTACGGTCCGTAATATATAGAATTCCGCAAAATTTCTAAACTGTCACACACACACACACACACACACACAGAGAGAGAGAAGAGAGAGGAAGAGAGGAGAGAGAGAGAGAGAGAGAGAGAGATCAATTAGTCACATGAAGCACGGTCTTCCGATGATATTCAATTGAGCCCACAAGGTCTTAATTGCAAAGGTCTTGTGTGAAATAAGAAAAAGCATATCGAAGAGGGGGTACAATATAAATAGTAACATAAATGGCAGATCAACATCCAACAACAAAGTAATAATTAAAACAAATTAAGTAATAAGCTTAAAAACCGGTCACCTTCAGCGACCATACCCATTCCCGTGACTGTCTTTTGGAACGTCCTAAACATTAGCGCTTGCAAACTTGCAATAAACCGTACCAAAACGGTTCAAAGGTCAATGAGTGACCGAGATGGAATGAGATTTTAATAATCCATTTCTACATTTTCAAACTGATTTATTTTATTTTATTTTTTTTAGAACCACGAAACTAATTTTTCCCTGTGCCTAAATTAACAATTCATGACATTTAATATTCTGAGATTTTATATTTCTAAGGCGCTCGTAAATTACATTCATTATTTATACTATTTTTTTTTATTACAAAGGAGCTATTATTCTTCTTTTCATCAACCTCAGATTAAAAATTTTCTTTTGTATCTAATAACATTTACGATAATTCGCTGCTAGGCTTTTCCTTTTAAAAATTCAATATGGTATTTATTAGAAATTCTCCTTTCATACAGCAAAGTTTTGCCCTTTCATGAATCAGTGGCCCCCCAAACAGAAATCACAAGAGCCCACTCGGTCTCATTATTATTTCTTTTAATAAATAAGAAAACAACCTTTCTGCGATAATACGAGGTTCTTTTCAGGCACCAAAAGTATCCCAGATTAAAAGCTCCTAGCATGTCGATAACCACAAGAAAATTTCCATCAATATTAAATGAAAATATCAGTCAGGTTTTCTCCTCAAGTAAAAAAAAAATAAATAATAAAAAAACAAAAACACACACACACACACAGGTTTACCAAGACCTATTCATATGCAGACAATTTTCAGGATGGCAGAATGAAATCAAATGAAAATTGAAGGGAAATTGAGAGGAAAAACTTTTTAAATGATTCAACAGGAGGAAAACCTCAAAGCAGTTGCACTATGAAACAATTGTGAGGATGTGGAAAGGAAGATGAAAGACTATGAATTGAGGTACAGTAAAAGGAATGAAAGCGGTCGCAGTTAGGGGCCGAAGGGAAGCTGCAAAGAACCTTAAGTAACGCCTACATTGCACGGCATGAGGTTCACTGGCGGCACTACCTTCCGACGGGGATACTTTCGTAGAGGCCATTGGTTAAAGACGCTAGCCAAGGGTTGGACGAAGGAAAGACAAGAGGAATTGTTAAACAATTACTTACTTTTATTGTCAAAGTGCATCAAAACTAAACCAAAATACTAATTGCACAATCACAAACAAGTTGAATACAAATCAACGACACTTCGGTGGTCCTAACTCAGTCCTCTATACGATAATACAGCATTGCCAAAAATTCGTTCGCCACTTAAGAGCTTTGATTGTTGTCAACTGTATGTGATTTATATATTATATATATATGCGATCATTTGCCGACGTATGTTCACTACTGTTTTACAGTAGTGCGGACGCAACCCTTACACGCGCACACAAAACGTAAGATATATTGCTTAAGAAAATGGATGTTATAAATTTCAGATTTTAGTTCATTTCCCCCTATAGGGGAAGCATCCAATAATGTTATTTCAATATCTAAAAGACGTTGGCATAATGGATAACGCTACTAAAAGCATACCCTTCCACGAACCCCCAATCCCCAAACGCCCCACCCTCACACACACACACACACACACACACACAAACTGCAACAAGTATCATTTGTCGAAGTTTAAAATTCTATAACTGTTACCCAGCCAAGCAAGCACAGACACGTGATTAGTAAAGCAATAAAGCTTTTCGCTAGGAATATCAAAATTCAGAATTGAAATTTTTGTCCTCAAAAATGCTGGAACCATGAAAATACCTCAAGAGGAGCACGATAAAAGAGAGAGAGAGAGAGAGAGAGAGAGAGAGAGAGAGAGAGAGAGAGAGAGAGAGTACTTTTTTGTTTAATAAATTCACGCTGAAAAATGAGCCCTGAATAATTCAAAAGCACGCTTCCTTTCAGTCAGGGCACTTCAGAAGATCGACAGAGCATACGAGGAAGAACAAAGGATATGTTTGATGTCCTTTGTTCGACTCTAACATGCAGCAAACGAACGACAAAACGAAATCTAACGAATGACAAAAGAACTGCTATATTTTAATGTTCAATTTTACATATTATACAAATTTACCACTTAACAAAAGACGCAGAATAAAACGAAAGATGTATTTCAAGTGTTAAACTGAAAAGAAAGGACATCTTTATTTTCCTTAGGACTTAACATTAATATGCTTTATTATTCTATGGAATATATTCATTATTACTTCAGATTAAATACAAACCAATACTTTTTACTATTAACATATTTGTTGTCGCCGTCTCTATTAATTGTACAGTTTCTGGCTTATTACTGTATACGTAATTACAATTACTATTATCTTTGTCTCGATTGAACTGTAGTTATCAGGTTTCCGAAACCGTTTAATAATTATTACTGCATCAATTTTTGCTTAGCAATTATCATGCAAATCAATAACTGATATAAATATTCCGGTATCTCCATCCTCTGAATCATCATTACCCTGGCCACATTTTAGTTTCATAGTTAGCCAAATCCATTAAATCATCTTAAATCCACCTGAAAAAGTTAGCGAAATCCACTGAATCATCTTAAATCCACCTGAAAAAGTTAGCGAAATCCACTGAATCATCTTAAATCCACCTGAAAAAGTTAGCGAAATCCATTGAATCACCTTAAATCCACCTGAAAGACCCATCATAAAAAAATATATTTTTAATTATTTCCTTTTAACTCAATTCACGTATTATCTGCACTAATGCCAAAACTTGAAATCTGTTGCTAAACTTCACAAAAACAAAATGAATAAATAAATAGATATATAAATAAAATAAAAATAAAAAATTTTTAATTTCTGTCTTAGGGTTAATAACTAACATTACCATTTAACAGTTTATTAAAACAATACTCACTTAATCATCCTTATCATCACGTAAACATACTTTTAGCTGTATCCTTACAATCCACCCCAAAATATAATTTTTTTTTTCACGGATTCACAATTACCAATACCAATCATCACAAGCAATAAAGGTATACTGACAATTCACCTGCCTCAAGGGAGCTTTCTCCCCTTCAAATCATCCCCAATTTGAGCACCACCTTTTCCTTTATGATTCGCCATTAACATCGTCATTGCTTTATAATTCTTACCATCTTAATTCATCGTTAATATCGCCGTTCCTTTAAAATTCTAACCTAAATTTAGACCTCAGAACAATTTATCATTACTATAACTTATAATTTATCATTAATATCTTTATTCCTTATAATTTACCATTACTATAACTTTTATAATTTATCATTAACATCTTTATTCCTTATAATTTATATTTTCACTCAATCTATAACTTTTATAATTTATTCATTAATATCTCTAATTACTTGCAATTCATCATTAATATCGTCCATTCTTTAATTAATTCTTAGACCTAAAAGTCTAGAAACTTTTCAAGATAATTTATCATTAACATCTTTATTCCTTATAATTTATCATCACTATAACTTTTATAATTTATCATTAATATCTTTATTCCTTGACAATTCATCATTAATATCGTCATTCCTTTATAATTCTAACCTAAATCTAGAACTCAAGAATAATTTATCATTACTATAACTTTTACCATTTAACATCAATACCTTTATTCCTCGATAATTCTAACCCTGGTACTTCGTCATTAATATCGTTATTCCATTATAATAATATAATTCTAACTACAATCTTCTCAACACCATCACCACCCAACTTTAAATTTACCCTCCACCGTCAAATCAATCTCTCCAAAACCTAAGCTCCTTCAAGATGACCTTTGTGGAAAAGCGATCGGACGCCAAGCGCCCGACCTTTGACCTTTGACCTTCCGAAAACCTCGAAAATTCATTTCAGCTCATTTCGGCCCCTTAAGGATCTCCCGGGATGACCTGGATAAAAATTCAGGTGCCTGGCGAAGGATAAGTTCAAGTGTGGTAAGTGATTTTGAATTTCTGGACGTTTCATATAGCCCAGATTGAAATATTTTTCGCCACAATTTAAGGTTTGTCAGTATACTAAACATTTGACGTTTATATATGATTACTTTGGATTTTTATGTTTCTAGAGATTCTAGATACATAGAATTTTTCAGTGTTTTAAACCTAGGATATCCTGATTGTCAAGATTACCTGGATAAGAGCATAATTGCAATTTTTTTACGAGTTTCTAGATTATTTTCGATTGGGATATCTTCTTCTTTCACATTTTAGATTTTTGACGTTTTAAGATACTTGCAAGCCGCTTGCTCCAGACCGGTAGGCTATACAGCAAGTTTTCAAGTTTTCTTCCTCCCTCTAAAGAAAGGTTGTTAACCCTACCTTCCATCCTCCACTTCTTTTTATAGTGCCGACATAAGAAGGGAACTCATTCTTCAAGTCAGAACTACAAGATAAAAAACATATCCACAATAGATTAAGGGTCAGTATACTACTCTGGTCAAACCCTAACTCTGCCTGGTCAAGAATTGTTTGACAATCCATTATGATTGTAACGTCAGTTCAATGAGAAAATTTCTTGATAGGAGTTCTACTGTGCACGAAATGTCTGGGATCAAAATAGGATTTTATTCTCTCTCTCTCTCTCTCTCTCTCTCTCTCTCTCTCTCTCTCTCTCTCTCTCTCTCTCTCTCTCTCTCTTTTCGAACACCTCGTATTTCAACAACTTTATTAACAAAAGAAAAAAAAAATATTTAGTGCTTATGAATCTCTCTCTCTCTCTCTCTCTCTCTCTCTCTCTCTCTCTCTCTCTCTCTCTCTCTCTCTCTCTCTCTCTCTCTCGATCGAGAATTTTGTAACATCTCGCATTTCAACAACTTCATCAACAAATAAACAGAATTTAGTGTGATTAACTCAAAACAATTTTAATCTGACGTTACTTTCTTACCAATTATTACGAGGTTAAAAGAGGTTTTCTATCTTCCAAAGCAAAACTGTTTTACTGTATTCAAATACATCAATAAATATGTGAGCATTAGAGGTAGTTTTAGTCTAACATTAAGTTCACCATATATCCTAAACACCTTTTCACACCGGCTCTGATGGTTGAATTTTTTTTTTTACGAATGCTGCCAAGTAAAACCACCCATCACTACGCGGTGTTGTTCTTCATAACAGTGGTTAAGCTTCGTGCATTATAAAAGAAAACATGAAAGATTAAGGCCCCGCCAGTTCTTCTCTATATACAGCTGAAATTAAATAGAGTAAGATAATGGTCTTAGCCATTTTAATTTCAAACAACATAAACCTAACATTACAAATAAATGACTGACAATAAAATTAATTCACCTACAGTAAATTGCAGAGTTGAGTTGATTATAAAATTTAGGCCAGAGGCCAACCACAGGGACCTAGGAGGTCATTCAGCGTTGAGATGGAAATTGACAGTATAAGCTTTCAAAGGTGTAACAGGAAGAAAACCTCAAAGCAGTTACACTATGAATCAAGTGTTAGGAGAGGGTGGAAAGTAAGATGAAGAAAGAGAATACGAAAGGAGGTACAGTAAAAAGAAACGAAGGTGGTTGAAGCTAGCGACCGAAGGCACGCTGCAAAGAACCTTAAGTAATGCCTACAGTGCACCGCATGAGGTCCACTGACAATAAATTGCGTCTTACTTAATCTGTCGACACTGAATAATTTTCGCAAGAACGACAGAATTCAGAAACAGATTTCTAATAAGTCTAAATTATTGAAATCAGAGTAACTAAGGTACGGCCCAGTTTGAGAAAATTCCTAGCTCTAAAAATATATAAAATTTGGTCTCATTTACGACTATTGAAAAAATAAAATCAAGTCCCAAAAGTATGTACCCAGAATTGACCACAAAATAATTAGTGGGTTCTTTATTGACATTACAGAATTTCAGCTATACTGAGATTACTATATTACTCGATAAAACAATCTTCATATATTCACTAACGGTCTATATATGCCTACGGTAGAGACGAGGTAACAATGGAAAATATAAAACGTATAACAGAACATTCCTCTTTTAATTATTTTCAGTAATTAGTTGCCGGCCAGTTCGGCAGAGGCCCTAACGACCAATATCTTCAGGCCCAGAAGGTGATTACCACCCAAGTGCCATTAAGTTTCGGGGGGTCCCACCGAACTGTCGCTTTTCATTTTCCTAGGGTGGGCGGCTTAAAGGCCTCCAATATATATATATATATAGTATGTCCATAAAGTCCCAGTACCATTCTGGGGAATACATAATGGTAATGGTACTGGGACTTTATGGACACCCTGTACGGTAATTAAACACGTAGCAGTAAGCAGGACTTGGTATGACTAACGCATTAGGTTTAAAATCACGTTCCTTAAGATCGTCGGTCACTTGTCTCAAAAGGTCTTTTTTTTTTTTTTTTCATTTATAGAAGATTTTTGGCATTATGCCAAGCACTGGGGCAACTAAGGCCATTCAGCGCTGAAACGTTAATTGGCAGTAAGAGGTTTGAAAGGTGTAACAGGAGGGAAACCTCAAAGCAGTTGCACAATGAAACACTTGTTAGGAAAGGGTGGACAGTCAGATGAAGAAAGAGAATATGAAAGGAGGTACAGGAAAAGGAATTAAAGTGGTTGCAGCTAGGAGCCGAAGGGATGCTGCAAAGAATCTTAGGTAATGCTTACATTGCACCGAACCAGGGCGCTAACCTCCTCCCCCCCCAGGGAGTCTCAAAACTTCAAGCGCCGATGCGCTGCATTACTACCCTTAAACAATTCCCCTCTTATTGTAATCCTTTATTTGTATTTGTATCTAAATCTCTTTATTTATTCCTCTTTTTTTTTCTCTTTCTATATTTCCGATTATCTCCTGAATCTTCCTTCCGATAAACACCATATTCTTCGGTAGCTTGAATTTTAAAGTCGATGGCCCCTGCACGCTTTTCCCGTATGAATAAGGGTTTATGTTCTTAATATTAACATAAGCGTTGACATTAACATTTATTAGCAAATGATATCATTATTATTATTAGAAAGAACACAATCACATATGTCAGTAAAATGGGAAATTCACATTGGTATGCGTGTTTACTTTTATGAATTTTAAATAACAAAACCAGTATCATTATAATTATTATTATTTTCAAAAATACATTCCACGCTTCCAACAAAAAAATTTTGATAACAAAACAAAACAAAATTCAAAACTATTAAAAGCAAAATATGCCTCAATACCACAAAGTGCCAACCCACGTCATTAAAGAAAAAATAAAATAAAATAATAAATAAAAACCTCTAATTTATAATTTAAAAAAACGGCTCAGAAGTTGGGATAATTGTTCAAACCGCGACGCCCCCATGACCATTTCTCATACATAATGGAAAGCTCTCCTTGCAAAAAGCCCCTGGTTAATATCATTATAAAGTATACCTAATGAGAACGCAAAATGGGCGGGAGTTGAAAATGAATATTATTCATGAAGAAACAAAGCGGCTTGGTATTCATTTTCTCTTTCTGAGCTTCTGGTTTTAGAATTACTACTATTGTAAAAAATCTAAATCCACAATTATATGATAAAATATATTTTTTGTCAAAATATACTTCTTGTTAAAATATTTCTCGTTGAAATATATTTCTATGATGTTTTTTTTTTACATAGAAATATATTCTAACAAGAAATATATTTTAACTTATAATTGTGGATTTTTTAACAATTGGTTCTTCACATTTCTTACCATTTCTATTATTGTTAAGACGAAAAGTAGCACACCATACTCTTGGTAATTATCGCGACTATTAATTGTTAGTAAAATTTTTCCATTAAAGATGGAACAAGGATAAAAGTTCCCCGAAGAATAAAAGGCCGAGAAGTGACAAACTGGAAGACATTAACGAGATAATAGTACAAAAACTAACAATATACATACATACATATATATATATATATATATATATATATATATAGATATATATATATATATATATATATACACATATGATAACAAATGACCATTATGACCACATCCTAGAAAGGCACGAGAACTAACACAGAGAGAGAGAGAGAGAGAGAGAGAGAGAGAGAGAGAGAGAGAGAGAGAGAGAGAGAGAGAGAGAGAGAGACGACGACTGCTTGCCACGCAAGATACTCATTCTCAAGTCGGGTGTTTTTACAATAAACTATTTTCATGCTAACTTTTCATAGTTCCCATTTTCAAAATGCTTGATATTTCTGAAGCAAAACCAAAGCAATTTACCAAAGAATCAAATTAGAGCGAGCTAACCTACGTTTAGGAATTGCTAATATAACACCAAGACTATAATATATCAAAACAAGAAATGTCAGTGTCCACCATCCACCGATGGAGGTCCATTACTGTAAACAAGACACCATCCATCGCTAGAGGTCCTTCACTGTATACAAAACTCATCTCAAACAAAGCAACTAGACCACGTGCTATTCTTCCCCAACTAAGTCCCCCAGGGTGAGTTGGGGAAACCCCATCTGCAATGCGCCGGCTCTTTGACAAAGCAGGCTCGATTATGCCTGACAGGGCAGCATCGTCTTCATCCGCTGAAAAATAAGGGTCCATTTATATTTATTCACCTACTGCTTGTTTCTCCTCCAGGGGGACAGGCCAGCAAGACGTCTACATCGTTGTTTGAGTTGAATAAAGAATTTAGACCAAAGGCCAAGCACTGGGACCTATGAGGTCATTCTGCGCTGAAATGGAAATTGACAGTAAAAGGTTTGAAAGGTGTAACAGGAGGAAAACCTCGCCGTTGCACTATGAATCAAGTGTTAGGAGAGGGTGGAAAGTAAGATGGAGAAGGAGAATATTAAAGGAGACAGTAAAAGGAATGAAAGTGGTTGCAGCTAGAGGCCACAGGCACGCTGCAAATATTGCCTACAGTGCACCACATGAGGTCCACTGACGGTACTAACCACCCTACGGGGAAACGTCTACATTGTGCCAAACGTTAAGCATTATTAAGCTCTGATTATTTTCCTAACTTACCGTCACAGATTCAAAAGTCTGAATTTATAACCATTTTCCCTTCGTCATTTCTAATATATCATAATAAAAATACTTTAAACACAACAATCCTACTTCAACTGTACGTTTCTTCCTTAAATTCAATGCATCATTTTCTAGCCAATTTCAGCTCAAGTAAAAACTGAGCAACTTATAAATTAATCATTCAACTGCTAAGACAAAATATCTGAAATTTGCACAAATTTGAAGGGGACTAAGGCAAAGATCCTCTCTGTCTGTCTGTCTGTCTGTCTGTCTGTCTGTCTGTCTGTCTGCTATCTGTCTGTTGTCTGCGCTGTCTGCGTCTGTCTCATTAAAAAAAAAAAAAAAAAAAAAAAAAGTGAGTGGGAGGGTCTCCCCTTGATATTTTTTTCTCTCTTTTTTTAATACTGAAAGCACTATTGAATTTACTTCTAAAAAGCAGGGGCCAGTAAGACGAGGAACCGAGCTTTGGTAAATTACCTTCACCTAAACCAAGCCAAGAGAGAGAGAGAGAGAGAGAGAGAGAGAGAGAGAGAGAGAGAGAGAGAGACCTCAAAGTGGCAGTCCTCTTTCTTATTAGTTTAATTTAATCAAGGAGCATTATAAGATTAAACAAACAGCTGGAGAGAGAAACTTCCGAAGGCAGAGGAATGGGATATAAACCTGATGGGACCTGAATCCTTCGTCCTCACGTCGGCTGTTCTCTACTGACCTCACTCGCGACAGAGACCAGGTACGATCCAGACCGGGGAGAAAGCTATCAGAACGAAGGTCTATATACCTTAGTTAAAACTTAAGTATATCTCAAGTTTTAACAGCTCTGCTAGGGTTGGCCCGAAGGATTAGATACTTTTTACGTGGCTAGGCACCAATTGGTTACTTAGGAACGGGGTGACCTACAGCTTATTGTGGGATCCGAACCACATCGAGAAATGAATTTCTATCACCAGAAACAAAATTATTCCTCTGGTTATGCGTTGGCAGAGCGAGAACCGAACCCGGACCCTGAGGTCGGTTAGTCGAGCCTGTAACCGACTCGTCCAACGAGGAACTATATACCTTAGTGTCAGGATGCCTCTGCCGACCTAAACAGTGAAATTATAAGCCTGATTTTCAGGCGAATGTACGGGGTCCTGAACAGTCTGAAAAAGAGGGAATATTTTGAATATTTTATAATTTCCTCATCGAAGCGCTCCTGTTGAAATTTTATGAAATATATTCTGACTGTAAGTTATAGGTAATTTTTCTTATCTCTTTCTCTCTGACTAAACCGCAAGAACACACAACAGTCGACTAACAACAAGATCTGTAATTAACTGCTTAGGTTAACGTAGGCACATTATTTTAAGGGAATGTACCCTTATCATTCCTCCTGGTCAAACATTTTGCGAGCGGAGCAAGCCGCCACTGGCGCTCCGAGAGAGAGAGAGAGAGAGAGAGAGAGAGAATTATTTTAAACTGGATATCAAATCAGGGCATTTGTGTGTGTGTGTGTGTGTGTGTGTGTGTGTGTGTGTGTGTGTGTGTGAGAGAGAGAGAGAGAGAGAGAGAGAGAGAGAGAGAGAGAGAGAGAGAGAGAGAAATTATTTTAAACTGGATATCAAATCAGGGCATTTTTGTGTGTGTGTGTGTGTGTGTGTGTGTGAGAGTGTGAGAGGAGAGAGAGATGAGAGTCTGATGAGAGAGAGAGAGAGAGAGAGAGAGAGCATCAATTAAAATCCCGGTGAGTCTTGACAACCACGATTTTTTATTAAAACACATCTTCCTAATAATCTTTAGCATTTTGCTTCCCTCATTAATTATCAGAAGACCCAAAGGTATTCGTAAGTAGTACTTCCACACTACAATACTGTTTTATTATTCTCTTTTAAATCTCAAACGCCCCTACCAAAAAATTACATGGATGTCCTTGCCTTTGACGAGAAAAAAAAATTAGGATTATGTCAGGTAAATTTACCAAAGACTTCACTTTCTTCTTACCATTGTGTAGTTTTATTAAGACGATACAGCATTTTCATTTTCCACGAACACAAAACCAGGTAATTCTCAATTTTTGTAGGTATAAATTTTCACCAGCACTTTACTTCTTACAACTTCACTTCATGTTTGTTCTTCTGCGGCTACAGAATTCAGAAACGATACGTACCAAATCTCGCACCGGAGATTTGAGGCTTGACTAAAAAAAATTACATACTCTCGTCCAAACAAACAAATTACTTCAATCCAAATTTCAGAAGCGGTCTTGAAAGAACAAACACGAAAATATAATTGAATGTTGAAGGTTTAACAGTATACCTGCCGTGTGATCAAAACCAAACAGACTGGATGACGAGAGTGTAATAGTAGGCCTAAAAAAAGGAAAACTTGATACTAGCACTGGATAACAAGATAGAACAATGGACCTAAGGAATGGGGGAAGAAAAATTTGCAATAGTATAATACTTGACCCCAAAAATGAAAAATACTGGAAAACAAAGGTATACTAGCAGACGGAAAGAAAAAAACTACGTAATGTTATATATATGATACCAAAACCATGACTGTAGGCAGAGAGAGAGAGAGAGAGAGAGAGAGAGAGAGAGAGAAAGTGAAAGTGTAAGGGTAGGTGGCAAATCTTACAAGGCAGTCTCTAAATAAAATCGGACCCATGGGCTTGTAACACGACCACAGCTGACATTTCAGACATTAAGTTTTAATTTGCGACCTTTCCCCTTGACCTTAAGATATCCTGTAGCATAAACAAACAAACACTGCAGGTCAAGAGTTGATCTAAATGGTTTCGAAGCGTTAATATTCTGGGTTAGTATGGATACGAGGATAAAATCTATTACATAAAAAGAAAAAAAAAAAAACACCAACAACACTCCCCTTCTGTCAAAAAACATCTTTGTCTTTTTTTTCAATTTTCATTTAAGTTCCAAGGTGCACAAATTTGGAGAATGAATATATTCCATTTACAACAAATCTGTAAGAAAATGTGTATTTTGGGAATATGTGGCCCCTCATTGCCCATGTTTACAAATAGGGGTTACCCTATCACCCACCATTTGATTAATGAGAGAGAGAGAGAGAGAGAGAGAGAGAGAGAGAGAGATAGATAGAGAGAGAGTAGAGAGAGACGAGAGAGAAGAGAGCGAGAAATCTAACATAAGGAGAGACCCCAGGTTAGCAGAAACTGTTCGTGAAGTCGAGAAGGGCAAAAAAAAAAAAAAAAAAAAAAAATTGCTTTTGACAAATCACAGCCTGAAGTTTCCTCGGTGCTTCCTAATGACCAATTACGAGCTTCGTTGGCTTCATGATTGCCCTGCATGATGCAGCTTCCGCTTCGAAAGCGTTTGCACTGTGGGTTTGTTGACCCTTTTCAAGACTTATGCTATTATTTCTTTTTTTTTTGCTCTATCACAGTACTCCAATTCGACTGGGTGGTATTTATAGTGTGGGGTTCCGGGTTGCATCCAGCCCCCTTAGGAGTCCATCACTTTTCTTACTATGTGTGCCGTTTCTAGGATCACACTCTTCTGCATGAGTCCTGGATCTACTTCAGCCTCTAGTTTTTCTAGATTCCTTTTCAGGGATCTTGGGATCGTGCCTAGTGCTCCTATGATTATGAGTACAATTTCCACTGGCAAATCCCATATCCTTCTTATTTCTATTTTCAGATCTTGTTACTTATCCATTTTTTCCCTCTCTTTCTCTTCAACTCCGGTGTCCCATGGTATTGTGACATCAATGAGTGATACTTCTTGACTTTGTCAATCAACGTCACGTCTGGTCTATTTGCACGTATCACCCTATCTGTTCTGATACCATAGTCCCAGAGGATCTTTGCCTGATCGTTTTCTATCACTCCCTCAGGTTGGTGCTCGTACCACTTATTACTGCAAGGTAGCTGATGTTTCTTGCACAGGCTCCAGTGGAGGGCTTTTGCCACTGAATCATGCCACTTTTTGTACTGGTTCTGTGCAAGTGCTGTGTGGTTTATGGCTTCATTTTTCTCATTGCACTTCTTACATATGGGAGAGATGTTATTTCCGTCTATCGTTCTTTGAACATATCTGGTT
>NC_061090.1:22031693-22034193 GCF_015104395.2 Macrobrachium nipponense | reverse complement strand
AATCATGCTTTTAAAGTTATTATATATATATAATATATATATTTATATATATATATATATATATATATATATATATATATATATATATATATATATTATAATATATATATATAATATATACTATATATATACTATAGGATGGAGGAAGAGCCGCCCCGCGTAGCATATATATATCAAATTTTATAATAAATAAACAATGCTACGCTGGGTTTTCTCCATCCTATTTATATTGAATCTATGGCGTTCCAGATGACCCAACCTTCCTATATATATATAATATATATATATATATATATATATATATAGGATATATACTATATAGATATATATATATATATAATATAGGAAGGTTGGGTCATCTGGAACGCCATAGATTCAATATAAAATAGGATGGAGAAAACCCAGCGTAGCATTGTTTATGTATTATAAAATTGTATAATAATAAAATATGCTAACGCGGGCCTTCTTTATTATAATTCATAATAAATCCATATATATATATATTATATTATATCCTATATGTATATATATATATATATATAATATATATAACATATATATATATATATATATAAGATATATATAGATATATATCCAATAATAGATATATATATATATATATAATTATAATATATATAATATATATTATATATATATATATATAATAATATATTAGCTAATAATTTTTTTAATATATATATATATAATAACATGAAAAACATGATTATATAATATATATATATATATATATAATATTAACTATATATATATATATAATATTATATATATTATATAATATATATATTATATATATATTCTATATTTTATATATATAAAATACATACATAAGATATATATATATATATATATATATATATATATAATATATATATATATAATATATTAAATATATATATTGGAAGAAACAGAAAAAATAAGACGTGAAGCGCTTAAGGTTACGAGATATGGAGAAAACAGATTCGTAAGGCGTTCCAGGTATATGGAACTTCGATGTTCGAATTTTATGGAAAGTGTATACCATTTAAGGGAGAATTAACATATATTATTCTTTCCTTCATTTATAGCTTGACGGATACGCAAGGTTATTTTGAGATACGTCAAAGTGTAGATATGTTTTCAGAGTTTCAAGTTTTTCTCAACTGAATTTTGTCTTTTGTGTGTGAATTCTCATGTTTTTCATTTATACGTAATTTCAAGTGGCACTTATATACTATATAAAGAATACGCTGCCCACATTACCAAACTGTAACCCCGTCCCGTAGTCTCTTACACACAAAACAAATTTCTGAAACTATTCTTTATTTTTTCTCTATTTATTCCGTAATTTAATGTGATAGTTCGAGATAAATCATCTCTAACACTGTACTGCTCACTGAAAGCAGGGAGAGGAAATCAAAACCTCAGCCTTTTGATTTACGTGGAATGTGAAACATTAAATTAGTTCGCTGTTAAAATGAACCAGTTAACTCAGCCTAATTTTGTGCTGGATTTTATATACCTCACCTTCTTACTTGGGGTTATTCATATAAATCCATTAAGGGAGTTCCGAGGTAAATTGACAAATCTTGCCTCTTGCATTATAAGATATCAAAAGTAACCCGGACACAGTAATAGGCCTAAAAAGTAACCCATTTCCATCAACCCTTACAGAAAACTACTCTATTTCACGTTATATTACGGTAACCCCCCCCCCCCCCCCCCAACGAATTACTCACCGAAACCATTTCTTTGGACCTAAACCTAAGCAACTCTTCAAAGCGAAAACAAATTCGCCCCTCTTCATTCCCAGCTGAAAGTCTAACACAAAAGGCTCTTATCAGCTGCATCTCCTCTTATCTAGATTCTAGTCTCCGCTCACTCTCACCGTCCCTACATCAAACAGCTTCACCTTTCGAGGTCCTGAGACCTATACTAATGCATCCTATTAACTAAAAAATAAGACGCAGAACAACTATATATAAGCAGTGCTTCTGCTAACTTGAATATCAGGACAGGCAACACTACTTCAAACCACACGGACCATACTTCTTTTTTTTTTAGCGTTTAATAGGAAGAACAACTAAAAAACAATACCGACCTTCACAGGTAGCCAGAAATTCCCCCGCCCTCCGCCCGCCCCTTCCCCCTTACCCCCAATATTCCCCTATAGTGTATCTCTTTGTGTCAGATGCTATTAGGAGGGACAACCTTTCTGGGTCGATGCTCTTCAAAGTTTGGACGAAAAGGAAAGCAACAAAAATCAATGGCGTATCTCTCTTGCCTCAGGAAATGAACTCCCTTACATTCTTTTAGAGACAGACTCGGATCTCTCTCTCTCTCTCTCTCTCTCTCTCTCTCTCTCTCTCTCTCTCTCTCTCTCTCTGTTGTGTGTGTGTGTGTGTGTATTGCAAAATTTTAGTTCAATACGAAATGCAGGAATGTTTACGAATATCAGTCTCTAGTAAATCTCTCTCTCTCTCTCTCTCTCTCTCTCTCTCTC
>NC_061090.1:21959193-22026693 GCF_015104395.2 Macrobrachium nipponense | reverse complement strand
TTATGTCTTTTTCATGACTCAAAACTACAGCTGGTTTTGGATATAGGCGGAAACGTAAACGAATAAAAAAATACTTAGTTAAACAAAATGCTTAAAATTTGAAGACCACAGTTTTTCTTTCATTACTGGAATGTTACCTTATGAAACAAACAATTTCAAAGTTAAGTACTAAGAATTCCAACCTTACACCAAGTTGGAACTTCATTTCAGGAACTTGTCAACCCAGTAAATGATAAACACTGAATTTGATAAAAAAAAAAACACCTTCAACCCTAAATTATTTATTGATGAGCATACCTTTCAACAATAGGATTGCATCCTTGCAAGACCAAATAGTAGTGAATTCTAACTTACAATAAAGCAACACAGACCTTTTTTTACTAAAGAAAAAGCACGAATGTCAAACTTTCTCTACTAAAAAGCAAAAAATTTAATAAGGAGTCAACCGTAGACTACTGAAAAATAAGGCCTTTAATCCTCTGATACAAAAAAAAAATGAAATAAAAAAAACACTCTAGCCTCGTTATACTAAATGATAAGCATGAAATTTAATAACAGCAATCTAAACACTTAGCTTCTGTAAGCACTTGCTTTGATAAAGCATCTATAACCATGTCTTCCTGTGTAAGCACGAGCTTTAATAAAACACCCAAGACAAACATGATGCTTTGTATCCTGTTCAGGCAATTATTCTTGGGACTGGAGAATTATGTTTGCTTGAAGAAAACAAACGCCAGTTTTAATCATCAAAATTAAGTGTAGGCAAGATTTAGAGAACTAGACGTTAGTTTTTATGAAACTGTGAATTATGAAACAGTAAACTTAGTGCAATTCTGGGTCATTAAATTACCCAGATTTTGTATTTGGTAACTGTTAAAAGTATAAACATCAAAACAGTTTACCTTGGGTTTTTTTTAACACTCTTGAATCTCTCGTGCTTGCAAGTACGAGTTTACCTTCTTAACGCTTTACAAAATATATTTTTCACTATAGGTCAATTTTTCCGTTTTTCAATCTTCTTCAACGAATATACAAATGATTTCAACTGAAGTACGACAGAAGCTGGGCAAACATCTCTCACTACTTGTGTTGACGCTTGCGATGTTCGTCTCTGGTCAGTCTGAGAACAGTTTAGTTTTCTGCCTTAATATTCCTCCTAGAAAAGTTACGTTGCTTTCATCTACATCATCGCCATCATTCAAACCTTCTCAGCTGGATTTGAACCTGACAAGGGCCTTTGGGCCTTCTATTCAGGAAAAATATGTAATATTTCGTTATAAAAGTGGCCGGGATACAGCTGAAGTTTCTTGTTTTCCTTGTTTACTTTTATCTCCTTAGCAAAATAACAAAGAGGTAAGAGAGATTAATTATGTTCTTGTTCACTGTTTATCTGGACTATTCTTCGAACTTCCTTCTCTCCTCTTCGTTTGCCACGCTTTTAAAACCTCAAATCCATTTCCTAAGAAACTGTGCTCTGTGAATAATAATAATAATAATAATGGAAAAGTAAATCCACAATAATATGTCTGATCTTGTTATTTAAAATACAAAGCAGAAAGCTTTCGAAGACCTGCACGGTCTTCCTTGTCAATCTGAATACAATTATCAACAGTGACCATACAAGAACTTTGTTTTTTGACTCGTTTACAAGTAGTCTGTTTGATGATGTAGTTGGCTCTTCACGTTATCCCCTCGTTCTCCAACGGCAAACCAGCTAAACGCCTAATCTTCGAAGATCTAGGCGTTTAACTGGTTTGCCTGTGAGAACCGAGGGGATAACGTGAAGAGCCAACTACATCATCAAACAGGCTACTTGTAACGAGTCAAAAAACAAAGTTCTTGTATGGTCACTGTTAATAATTGTATTCAGATTGACAAGGAAAGACCGTGCAGGTCTTCGAAAGCGTCTGCTTTGTGTTTTAAATAACAAGATCAGACATATTATTGTGGATTTTACTTTTCCCATTTTATTTTATTAACTCATGTGATTATGAGGTTTCTTTGAATAATAATAATAATAATAATAATAATAATAATAATAATAATAATAATAATAATAATAATAATAATAATCTTCTTCACATTTGGACTTCCATACACTCAAATCAAATCCTAGGACGAACATCACAAAGGTGTGAGAGTAGATATTATTATTATTATTATTATTATTTTTTTTTTTTTTTTTTTTTTTTTTTTGCTCTATCACAGTCCTCCAATTCGACTGGGTGGTATTTATAGTGTGGGGGGTTTACCGGGTTGCATCCTGCCTCCTTAGGAGTCCATCACTCTTCTTACTATGTGTGCCGTTTCTAGGATCACACTCTTCTGCATGAGTCCTGGAGCTACTTCAGCCTCTAGTTTTTCTAGATTCCTTTTCAGGGATCTTGGGATCGTGCCTAGTGCTCCTATGATTATGGGTACGATTTCCACTGGCATATCCCATATCCTTCTTATTTCTATTTTCAGATCTTGATACTTATCCAATTTTTCCCTCTCTTTCTCTTCAACTCTGGTGCCATGGTATTGCGACATCAATGAGTGATACTTTCTTCTTGACTTTGTCAATCAACGTCACGTGGTCTGTTTGCACGTATCACCCTATCCGTTCTGATACCATAGTCCCCAGAGGATCTTTGCCTGATCGTTTCTATCACTCCTTCAGGTTGGTGCTCGTACCACTTATTACTGCAAGGTAGCTGATGTTTCTTGCACAGGCTCCAGTGGAGGGCTTTTTGCTACTGAATCATGCCTCTTTTTGTACTGGTTCTGCTGCAAGTGCCGGGCATTCACTTGCTATGTGGTTTATGGTTTCACTTTTCGTATTGCACTTCCTACATATGGGAGAGATGTTATTTCCGTCTATCGTACTTTGAACATATCTGGTTTCTTAGGGCCTGATCTTGTGCCGCTGTTATCATTCCTTCAGTTTCCCTTCTTTAGCTCTCCCCTCTGTAGCCATTGCCAATTGTCATCGCTGGCTAGTTCTTTAGTCTGTCTCATGTATGTCCGTGCATTGGTTTGTTGTGCCAGTCCTCCTGTTCTTTCTGTCTTTCTCCTGTCTCTGTATATTTCTGGGTCTTCGTACTACTTTTATTAGTCCTTCTTCCCATGCACTCTTTAGCCACTCGTCTTTCACTGGTTTTCAGATATTCCCCGCCCCAGTGCTCTGTTTTCGATGTTGACGCAGTCCTCTATACTTAGTAGTCCTCTCCCTCCTTCCTTTCGTGTTATGTATAGTCTGTCCGTATTTGCTCTTGGGTGTAGTGCTTTGTGTATTGTCATATGTTTCCTGGTTTTCTGATCTATGCTGCGAACGTTCTGCCTTCGTCCATTCCACTATTCCTGCGCTGTATCTGATTACTGGCACTGCCCATGTGTTTATGGCTTTTATCATATTTCCGGCGTTGAGTTTTGACTTGAGTATCGCCTTGAGTCTCTGCATATATTCTTTCCTGATCGTGTCCTTCATCTCTTGTGTTTTATATCTCCTCCTTCCATTATTCCCAGGTATTTGTATCCCTGTCTCATCTATGTGTTTGATGTTGCTCCCATCTGGTAGCTTTATCCCTTCAGTTTCTCGTTACTTTGGCCTTTTTGTATGTTGACTAAGGCGCATTTTTCTATTCCAAACTCCATCCTGATGTCCGCAGATACAATCCTTACAGTCTGGATTAGGGTATCTATTTCCTTGATGCTCTTACCATACAGCTTGATGTCGTCCATGAACATCAGAGTGGTTGATTCTGTTGCTCTTTTCTGAGTTGTACCCGGCATCCATCTTCTGTAGTACTTTTGTCATGGGAATCATGGCTACTACGAAGAGTAGTGGGGGACAGTGAGTCGCCCTGGAAGATCCCTCTCCTGATATTAACCTCTGCTAGTCTTATTCCAGAGCTTGTAAGTATTGTATTCCAGTTGCGCATTGTATTTTTGAGGAAGTCTGATGGTATTTTCCTCTGCCCCATATATTTTCAGGCATTCTATTAGCCATGTGTGTGGTATCATGTCGAAGGCTTTCTTATAGTCTATCCATGTCATGCTTAGGTTGGTTTTCTTCTCCTACTGTTCTTCATTACCATTTTGTCTATCAGGAGCTGGTCTTTTGTGCCCCTACACTTCCTTCTGCAGCCTTTCTGTTGGTGGGGGATGGTGTTTGTTTCCTAGGTAGTTGTATAGCCTTTCACTGATGATACCGTTAGTAACTTCCACATTATTGGTAGGCAGGTGATAGGCCTGTAGTTACTGGCTATATTTCCCTTACTCTTGTCTTTTTGTACTAAGGATGTTCTTCCTGTGGTCATCCATTTGGGTGCTTGGTGATTTGAGATACAATGCTGGAGTTGTTCTGCTATTCGTGGGTGTAGGGCCTTGAAGTTTTTGAGCCAGTACCATCCGGACTTCATCGGGACCTGGGGCTTTCCAGTTTGGGCATTTTCTTTAGTTGGTGTCTGACTGTGTCTGTCGTGATGTCTGTGAATCTTTGTTTTATTCTCTCTGTTTCTTCTTCCTTGACTTCCTGGAGCCATGTTGCAATGTTTTGTTTGTGTGATAACGGATTGCTCCATATGTTTCCCAGAGTTTCTTACTTGGTTCGGCATTCGGGAATTTCTGGGTGGTTGTCTTCCCCCTCTTAGTTGGCTGTATAGTCTTTTCTGGTTGGTTCCGAATAGTTATTATTATTATTATTATTATTGTTATTATTATATTATTATTATTATTATGAAATAAAGCTCTTCTCAGGCTTGTTTTCAGGAATTAATCCTGAAAAAAAGGTGAGTGTAGAAAGTCGCACTGCAATTAAGAAAAAGCAAGAGGCAACTCTTGGATAATTCTTCCTTTAAGTCAACCTACGTAGTCACAACCCCATTACCATGTTAATTCCTATGGAATTTGAATTTTCACAAATTATTCCATCTGTTGGAACAGGAGCTAACAAAATTAACTTTTCCGTTCCAATTTTGTATGTTGGGAGAAGATCCGGGACATGGAATGCATAATTACAAGTATGAATACATGAATGTGTAAAGTCCGTTAATGAAATTCTTTAGTGTTTTTGTACCTGAAAGGTGTAAGAAATCTATATACATACGTACATCACATACACAAGAATGCACAGAACTTTGTTGAAGACTATAAAAAAAAAAAAAAAAAAAAAAAAAAAAAAAAAAAAAAAAAAAAAGATTTATTTTTTTTGGGGGGGCGAGCAAAAAAAAAAAAAATTACGGGCTGCTCTATGAGAAAGAGCCCGTGCTGGCATAAGACGAGCTTAATCTAGAGCAACAACAAGGAAACAATTACATAAATGTACAGCATTTTATTCACGATAAAACCATAGCCGTCACAGAGAAAGCTTCCGCGAAAAAAATATATCACAGACGACACTCAGTGAACAATGTTCTAAACCTTTTAATAAAAGGGAAAATATTTCACGCCACCTGAATTTCCCCCACTGCGACTTCCAAAAAAACTGCCCTTCGACCGAACCCCATCCCTGTTCCCCTTACACGGACGCAAAACAAAGTGACCAATAAACGGAATTAAAAAACAAAAGGCCATTGAAGACCCCGCGACACCCGCTCCCTCTTCTGGGAAAGGGACACTATAATTCAGAGCATTTTTTAATAAAGTTGCAGGAGAAGACATCTTAGAAGGGGGAAGTTCCTTCTTAATTGTCATCTGGCGTCTTGCAACATTGTGTCTCACTAGGTAATTGCAATCAGTGATGATTACGTGTCGTTGGAGGGATAAAAATTCTAAAGGGGGCGGACTCCATTTCGTTTCTAAAAATAGAAGCTGAAATTAGCGTTCTGTTGCAGGGAGGCTGCGCTGACTCCTCTTTATTAAATAGGGATCTTGACCCTTGAATGTATACTGGCTGACTTTTGTATCGAGGAAAATTTTTGTTTGAATTCATTTTTGTTTAAAAAACTAAATTAATTTTTGTTTAATTCACTTTTGTTTAAAAAAACACTGAAATAATTTTTGTTTTAATTCATTTTTGTTTAAAAACTTTGAATTAATTTTTGTTTTAATTCATTTATGTTTTAATAAACCTCTTAATAAATTTTTGCTTAAAACTCTGAATTAATTTTTGTTTGAATTCATTTTTGTTTAAAAAACTGAATTAATTTTTGTTTAGAAATCTGAATTAATTTTTGTTTGAATTCACTTACGTTTAAAAAACTCTGAATTAATTTGTTTAAATTGAGTTAATTTTTGTTTGAATTCATTTCTGTTAAAAAAAACTGAATTAATTTTTGTTTGAATTCATTGTTGTTTAAAAAACTGAATTAATTTTTGTTTGAATTCATTGTTGTTTAAAAAACTGAATTAATTTTTGTTTAAAACTGAATTAATTTTTGTTTGAATTCATTTTTGTTTAAACTCTGAATTAATTTTTGTTTGAAACTGAATTAATTTTTGTTTTAATTAATTTTTGTTTAAAAAAACTGAATTGATTTTTGTGTAAAACTGAATTAATTTTTGTTTGAATTAATGTTTGTTTAAAAAACTCTTAATTATTTTTTGTTTAAAGGATTTCCTTCTCTGATATTCATTAATTATAAAAAAGTGAATGCATGTCTTGTTTTTTTTCGTATATAACGAGAAACCCATTGATAATAAACGCGTTAAATTAAGACATTGAACGAATAAATAAAAGGTGTCCATAAAGTCCAGTACCATTACAAGTATTTATTGTTCAGAATGGTACTGCGACTTTACGGACACCCTGTACAACGCCAATTTATTTCAAAATTGCTTTCTTTTTTATGTGACAGGTACCCGGGGATACAAAATGTCTATAGGAAACTTACTCTATTTAGATGCTGGCAATACTTTCTATTATGAAACAAAATGCAAATACACAAAATTTCATTAAGAAGTACGTTTAAGACAAAGCATAACGCTATCAGTAATTAAACAGGATAAAATCAAAATTCGAATAAAAAAATATTTCCACTAAACTGTATCTTGCATTAAATAAAAAAAAAATACTACGAACTTACTATATGCAGAATCAGATTTTCTGAGGAAAATCTTGACACTGAGGATAATACAATCAGACAGAATGGGCGAATTCTCCAGCCCGCAACTATGAGAGAGAGAGAGAGAGAGAGAGAGAGAGAGAGAGAGAGAGAGAGAGAGAAGCCTTAACCACAACTAAGCTCAACCACTGCGTAGTTAACAACGTCCAACAATAACAAGAAACTGATGACATCAAATTACCACACTTGCATTCAAGGGCCTGCAACCTGATTTGTTTTAGTTCACTAAACAATATAAACGTTAGAAAAAAAAGGTTTTTTTCCCTTTGTCAACATTCCCTTAAAATGATTATGATACATCTCATTACATCTTAAGTCGAAGCCTGAAATCATCATTCCTTGTCTTAAAGTGAATAAAAAAAAATATTTAACGACAAAATGATACCTCTCCATTGCACTCATAAAGACACATTATGCATCCTTTTTTAACTAAAAAAAAAAAACTTGGGTAGACATTACAAAATTCCATTTACTCAATACAGCAAAACACATCAGGATGAAATTTGGATAAATTCAGCTATTAAATTACAAAAAAACATTCGACTTTCACATATCGTAATTCTTCCTTGTTTACAACCCAGCTTTCAAAACAAAAGAGCATTGGGATTAAGTTCAAAGGTGGTTGTCAATATTTTGAAACCAATGATTTTGTGTAAAAATAATGATGGTGTAATATATATATATATATATATATATATATATATATATATATATATATATATATTATATATATATATATATTATATCACATACACGTTGACAACCATTAAAAAAAAAATCTAAACTTGTGTAGCATCACATGCGAAATATTCCCGAGGACAAATAGCCTCAATATCATCACGAGAACCTTTACATTCGAATGAAAGGCTCCAATCAAAAAGCGTGGGGGAACTGGATTTATATCCTTTCGGAGTTCTACAACACCCGGCAGTTAGTTGTTTACGGTTAACGGATGTACAACATCAGAAAAAATATTTTATTTTGCGAGTATTTTATACAGAATTATATACGTAATATATATATATATATATATATATATATATATATATATATAAATATCTATATAGAAATATATATGTTATATCATATATATATAGAATTATATCATATATATATATATATTTATATATACATACATACATATATATATATATTATATATATATATATATATATATATATATATATATATATATATATATATATATATATATATAGAGAGAGAGAGAGAGAGAGAGAGAGAGAGAGAGAGAGAGAGAGAGAGAGAGAGAGAACCATTTTTTGTTTGAATCCCACGAGTGTTTCCACAAAAACAAAACGAGAGAGGCCTTCATTTTGTATAAAAGTTTCCAATGAGAGAGAGAGAGAGAGAGAGAGAGAGAGAGAGAGAGAGAGAGAGAGAGATTTCCCTATTACTTTTTATTGTAATTCCCGGTGAAGCTAGGGCCGGTATAATCGGTGACAGCGCCGCTGATGGGGATAATTCATTTTTAAAAAAAGGTCTGAAAACGACAGATTAACGAAAATTAGTTACCCGTCGAGTGGTTTCACTACCGAGGTGGAAAGTAAAACTATAATTGCCAACTCAATTTTTCTTTTCTGCTATTCTGTCAGTTCTCAGTATTTTAAACGGTGACCTATTTAAAAATAATACGTACAAGAAATATTAATGTGATTCCCTCAGGCGTTATAATCATTTTAAGAATGTCAGTAACAGAAAATTCCAATTGCGGACTTTACTTGCATCCAGTTCTTGACAATTTCTCATACTTTTAATAGATAAAAATAAAAGTAACTACAGTAATATATTATAATATTATTTTTATTTTTCTAAAAAAAAATTATCTGCTTTGAACTAAAGTTTCACCATTTTTTTCAGTAAATGTATATATATATATATATATATATATATATATATATATATATATATATATATATATATATCAGCAATAAGTTACTAAATAGCACGTGACAAATATGTATATGTAGGCAGCACATGAAAGGTGACAAATTAAAGACCAGGTACTAAGCGCTTTCGTGTATTGCTTACACTTCTTCGTGGTACAAAGTAAAATAAATAAACAAGAGACATAAACAAGAAAAGTTCACAAAAAAGATCAAAAACATTGACACGCAAACCATCATTGCAAACTGTCACAACAAAACAAGTAAGAATACTTCTAAAAGTGCTTTAGAACTGAAACTGCAGTTAGTACAGCAGGCTGTTGCTAAAAGGTGACACTGTATTTCCCTACCATTTCATAAACAAGGTAATTAATTCAAAAAGAGCTGAACTCAGATTCATATATATATATATATATATATATATATATATATATATATATATATATATATATATATATATATATATATACAATTATATAATATATTCCTATATGCCCTCACACAACAATAACAGCCAATTTTAAGTCATTCGTATTTTGCTTAACACAAAAGCCCTTAGATCTTTTACATAGGATTCAACTCACGTTCGCAAGCTAAATCCTCAGTAGAAGATCGCCGGTTTGTATTTGTGCGGGAACAAATAAGTCATCCATATATATAAATACAAAGCGACCTTCGTGTGGAATTACCGTCGATCCTGGGACACCCACACAAAGAATAGAACATAGGTCAAGGACCTTTTGTAACTTAAAAGCAAAAGTTGACTGGATAACGAACTGGGATTCAACTGTGCTCTTCATCATCAAAGGCTCATGTAACTACAAAAGGAATTATTGTGTTAAAAGAAGAAGAAGAAAAACTTTGCGCTAATTTACAAAGCACAGAGTGACGTCTGTTACACCGAAGTCTACTACAGGGAAAACTACATTCTGGGCTATATAAGGAACTTATATTAGTAGCCAAGGGGGTAAATTTTAGGTTCATCTAAAAATCAGAAGTAAAAAATGTCTAAATATTACTACTCATAAAGGAGTGAAAAAAACTAAAGTGAGTTAATAAAGGATGGCTCTCCTGAAAACTTGCAACAAATAACAGTTTTTTTTTAATTTACTAACAATCAAAGCGAGTTTATTATAGACAAATTGTATCTACGCGCTTTTGGCAAATATTACATCACGGAAGTTGAAAAGCAGCGTTGACGCTTGTTCAGTCTCTAGCCAGAAATAATAATAATAATAATAATAATAATAATAATAATAATAATAATAATAATAATAATAATAATAATAATAAAAATAATAATTGGTATGAATTTACCTACACGAGTTCCCCCCCCCTCCCATGGCAAACTTGAGCTACAAAAAAATATCACGATTACGTTCCCTTAAAGAAGAAAAAACGTGTAAAAAAAAAAAAAAAAAAAAAAAAAAAAAAAAAAAAAAAACTTGCAGAAAACTTCGTGAAACAGCTGGCCCCAAAAAAACTCTCCCCGAGGGCTCACGAATTCGTGTCGTCTTTTATCATTTCCCTGGACAACCACAAAACGCTTAAACTTAAAAATGAAATAAAAAGTAACATCACATTCGAAGCCTCTCCCACACACACTTCTTTACTTTTAAAACTGACCCGAGCAAAATTCATTCTGCACTGAGAGAGAGAGAGAGAGAGAGAGAGAGAGAGAGAGAGAGAGAGAGAGAGAGAGAGAAACTTCTCTTTCAGACCACTATTCAAGAAGACACACTACACTATTCTAGAACAGAGAGAGAGAGAGAGAGAGAGAGAGAGAGAGAGAGAGAGAGAGAGAGAATTCTGATGAACCTTTTCTTTCAAACTACCACAGAGAGAGAGAGAGAGAGAGAGAGAGAGAGAGAGAGAGAGAGAGAGAGAGAGAGAGAGAGAGAGAGAAACTTCTGATAACTACCACTACACTAGTACTTTTCAATCTTTCTAATGCCAATAAAACAAAAATGACAAGCTATATAATTTACAGTTACAATATATTGTACTAAAAGATCATGCTAAAATCCACACGATTTCATTATAAGTATCAGGAAAAAAAATAAAATAAAAAAAATGAAGCTTGATAACACTAAACTCCTTCAAACCACAAAGACCCCTTAAAATCGCCAATCGAAATTCGGTGTTCAATATCTCATCCTTATTTGAATGTTAATGGCACGCATCTAACACAGCTGGTTATATTTGGGAGGACCAAACTTATATTAGCAATTCAATTAGTATATAATCATTTACAACTGTCAATCACCTTAAATACATACTGGCCTCGCCTAATTCATCACTCTAGCCAATGAATTTTGATGTGCTACAGACACAAGGGGTTTTGTATTCAATTCTCTATTCCATTCGGTACCTACCCATCCGGATCCATTATCTGGCATATTAATTTTCATGGTGGATATATATATATTATATATATATATTATAATATATATAGATATATATATATATATATGTGTGTGTGTGTATATATATATAATAATATATATATATATATATATAATATATATATATTATATATATATATGTGGGTGGTGGGTGTGTGTGTGCGCGTGTGTGTGTATATATATAATACTTAAAGAACAAGACCAAAAACTGTAGTAGTCTTGTTCTTGTGCAGGTAGGTTGCGCTATGTAAAAGCATTTAATACTTTAGCTAAGAAATCAAATTAATTTATACGTGAACTGAATCAAAAATATCACAGACGCTAACAACTCGTTATCAGTCTTATTCGGCAGGTCTAAACAGTTCTACGTATCACCATTTTTTAGAAGAAAGTACTAATTCGGTTATTCAGTGTAGAAGCATTCTAGATTTAATAACTAAAACGGTTTAAAAATTCCATCTGGCTACAATCGCTTCCATCACCAGATTGAATTGAGAATAAAACTGTTAATGAAAATTATCGATGCAACGGACACTAGTAATTAATGTGCTCTCTCTCTCTCTCTCTCTCCCCTTTAATAATAGCTTATCCTCTCATAACAAAACAACGTGCACTAAAGTGGAAACAAATCTCTCTCTCTCTCTCTCTCTCTCTCTCTCTCTCTCTCTCCTCTCTCTATTGAATTAACAGCTTATCCTCTCATAACAAAATACGTACACTAAAGTGGTAACAAAACTCTCTCTCTCTCTCTCTCTCTCTCTCTCTCTCACAAATATATCCAAGTGCCATAAATTCAGCCTCCTTTACATTCCCCCAAACCACACTCCCCCCACCCCTGCACCATCTCGAAACGTTCCCGAAACAAGGGGTACTAGTACTACATAGCAGCGCCAGGGTCCTCATGAATGTTTCATAAGCTACCCATAAAATATGGCAGCAATAAAACACGAGGGGGCATTCCGTCGTCCGTCGGGAAACAAGCCAAGAGGGGGGGCCATTTGCACGTCAAATGAGGCCAAAGTTCAATACCATAAAAGCACATCGCGGCTCCTCCTCCCCCTCCGTTTGTTCCTCAAAAATTCGACTCATGGTTGGGACTTCTCTCTCTCTCTCTCTCTCTCTCTCTCTCTCTCTCTCTCTCTCTCTCTCTCTCTCTCTCTCTCTCTCTCTCTCTATCGCCCTCCCCCTCTCTCTGCACTCATGGCCCATCCCCCTCTCCCTCCCTCCCACCTCTCGGCAGAAGTGATGCAAACTTAGGGCAGTGTTAATGAATTAATTATATTTTACCGTCGTCTAACTCACTGTTTAATAATAAGTACCACTACTACTACTACTACTACTACTACTACTACTACTTTACCATACTCCGTCCACACCGCTGAAAAACAGTGACCAAGAGTGACCAATAGACTACTTCCAAATTTTTTTCTCTTACTAAACTAACCAGAATTTTTTTCCTTTATTGAAATATCCAATGCACAAAATACATTATTCTTTGATTACAATTTTGTATTTAGGAACTTCCAGGAAGATCAGTTAAGGTATATGGTACATCTCTCTCTCTCTCTCTCTCTCTCTCTCTCTCTCTCTCTCAGCACCAGCTAACGAGTAAAAAGAAATCAAACACCAATTCTTGCATATGCAAAAAACTATGGCAAAAATCAAGCTCACACGCGTTAACATTCTCAAACTAACGAGAGATCTAATTTTAATTACTGGTGTTAAACGAGAGACTAGAAACATTTACGATAGAGAGAGAGAGAGAGAGAGAGAGAGAGAGAGAGAGAGAGAGAGATTCTTGTCTGCCCAAAAGCGAATTAGAGATTATTTTAATATTAAAATGGAAATGACTGATATAGAGTAGTAGAACTAGCTTGATATCACCAGATATCTCCCAGAGCATTCGAGGCGATTCGCTAATCTCTCGGCAGCAATTGAATGAGGCCCTGGTAGTAGTACCTCCTGATGCATTTAGATTGATAACTGATAACCAACATTCGGCCATCAACGAGATTATGGGTGCTCATGCTCCCACGAGTTATCAACGTGAAAAATATCAAAGTGGATTTCAGAATGGTCAGCGATGATCTGACAGTTCCAGAGTGCAACTGGGATTAGTAAGCAGTATTCAGGTTGTAACTTGTTTGTTTGTTTGTTTGTGTGCGTAACTTGTTTGTTTGTTTGTTTGTGTGCATGTTGTTTTTACGTTGCATGGAACCAGTGGTTATTCAACAACGGGACCAACAGTTTTAAGCGACTTCCGAAAAAAGTCGAGAGTGAACTTCTATCACCAGAAATACACATCTCTTACACCTCAATGGAATCCCCGAGAATCGAACTCGCGACCACCGAGGTGGTACGCCAACACCATACCGACCACGCCACTGAGGAGCTTTTCAGGGTGTAACAGAGGTTAAATAACTAAGTATTCAGGGTGTAACTTCCAATGATCACATATACTGGTTCCGAGTGGATAACGAAAAATGACACATTCGGTAATTTTTCGAAATGATGTACTACTTCTTGAAGAGGTTTCGCAATAACGGTTCGAAAATTCGCCTCTCTCTCTCTCTCTCTCTCTCTCTCTCTCTCTCTCTCTCTCTCTCTCTCTCTCTGGTAACAGTCAATGACACTTCATCCAAAATTGTGATTCGAGCAAGGACTATTCATCAGTATACTGACTTCGGTTTGACTTGCGTAATCTAATTTTCCTTCGTATGATCTTATCCACCGGCGCTGTCTTATAAAAGGGAGACACACACACACACACACACACACAAATAGCTTGGCAATATTAATTATCAAGCTATACATCTCATACACAAATCTTTATATATAATATATTATATATATATATATATATATATATATATATATATATATATATATATATATATATATAAAGAGAAGAGAAAGAGAGAGAGAGAGAGAGAGAGACGAGAGGAGAGAGACGAGAGAGAGAGAGAGAGAGAGAGAGATTTTGAAGAGACATGAATGCGTCATGATGTTTTTAATATTGTATTACAACTTCCATTATTTTATTTACTTCTATAAAAAATACATAACATAAGGACTAATAGATAGATACATTTTGTTACATGAATATATTTATAATACTGAATTACAACTTCTATTATTTTATCTGCTTCTAAAAAAAACATTACATGAGGACTAATAGATAGATTTTGTGTTGCATGAATGTATTCATAACATTGAATTACAACTTCCATTATTTTATCTACTTCTAAACAGATACATTACACGAGGACTAAAAAAAATTACACGGAGAAAAAAAAAAAAAAGTTAAATCATTCCACCCGAAACGGAAGGTTTCTCCCGTACTTTTCAATACACACATTTGCCCTTACAAATTTCATTAGGTCGTTCAGTGGCTAAATGGTGAATTTTACGGCTTTTACAAGTCCTTTTTATGATACCAGGCCAGTTCTTCCCATTAGGAATCCCTAGGGTTGGTTTTACACCCACGACAAAAAAAAAAAAAAAAAAAAAAAAGAGAGAGGGGGGGTGTAGCTATTTATTAGGCACATTTCACCAGCCAACCCCCTTCCCCCCTTACCTCCAACAAAAGCCAGATTACACTACAATGGATGCCCAATACGGTATTCTGGTTCCTCCCTCTCTCACTATGTGTATGCGTGTATGCATTTATAAATGAAAATTTTCTTGACATATATATATATATATATATATATCTATATATTATTTCTTTATATATAAGAGTATATATAATATATATATATTATATATTATAACGCATAAGAAACACGACCACATATATACCACCGATATTCAATTTAATATATACATACATACCATATACACAACACCAACACACATATTAAATATTATATAATATATATTATATAATAGACACAAATAATAAATATATATCATATATCTATATATATATATATATATATATTATATATATACAAACACGTAACTGACCCCTTATTGGAATATATTAGCATTTAGAATTTCTCTCTCTCTCTCTCCCTCTCTCTCTCCTCTCTCTCTCTCTTCTCTCTCTCTCTCAGCTGATATTCATTAGTTTTCTAAATGCATAAAAATAAAAGTTAAAACTCCACTTCTGCTAAATTCACACATTATTGATGAAATAAAATATATATTCAGGATATAAAAGTTTTCGAATAGATATGATCAACATTTATGAACGTTGATCAAACGGTTTTAAATAAACCATTTTCGGCCTTCATGAATTGGGAACGATGATTTAATTGAGAGAGAAAAAAAAGTCCTTTTTCTGACTAGCTTCTGTCTTTTTCTTGTGTTTTATTTGTAGCTATAAAAACTTCATCTTAAAACTATATAGTACAAGGCATCTGTCATAATAACAATCGAATAACATATAAATTTACCGTTATTGTCTTACTATCATTTTAGTCATAGGGGAAGGCTAAAAAAACAAAACCCTCACTGTTAAATTTGGGAAGAAATGGCCTTCTGCCAACCAAAGCTACACGCGCAAAAAAAAAAAAAAAAAAAAAAAAAAAAAAAAAAAAAAAAAAAATCTGGTTACAAACAATTTCTATTATTATTACCGTCAAATAGTTTTCATTCACGAGATAATTAATAAAAATTAAAGCTCCTAAGTTACTAGGTTTTTCAAAGTGAACAGCTTCGTGTAAATTCAGCGCAAAACGTATCGCTAAGCGGCCATATGCATCTATTTTCAATTTTGGATTACCAAGTTATAACTGTCCCTCACCCCCCACCTCCCTCTCTCTCTCTCTCTCTCTCTCTCTCTCTCTCTCTCTCTAATATAGCTCTCTCTCTCTCTCTCTCTCTCTCTCAACACCGTGCACAGAAAATTATTAGCCTCCGAAACGGTACTGTAAACTGCAAAGCAACACATTCCATCCTGAGAGGCCAAATTAAACCTAAAAGCAGAGGTGGTTTATGAAGAATAGGCTACACCCACATTTACATAAATACGAAGAATTGAGAGAGAGAGAGAGAGAGAGAGAGAGGGGGGGGGGGCGGTTTGGCAGGGGGAATCAAGATTTGAACGCAATGAATAGTAAAAACGTAACAGCAAGGTCCTACCTACAGCTTTTTGTGGATAGCGAACCACATTATTTCGAGAAATTCATTTCTAATCACCAAAAACAAATTCCTATGTTTCCACGCTGACAGAGCAGGGAATCGAACTCGGGACTACCGAATCAGTAGGAGAGTACGTAAACCACTCGTCCAACAAAGAACTACGCAATTCACTAAACCGACATTTGAACCTTACTGGAAGATGTTAAAAACCAAGAGTTTTCATATGAGTCAGTAAGAGGCACTAGCAACAGAAATTACATCTATTGTTAAATTTTCCTTCCTTCCGACTTACAACTTTCCATTCTCCAAGACTTCGCTTGCCTTTAAACTTTCTAAATCTTCAAAATCCTTCAAAAGTCCTCTAGATGGCTTCCATTGCTTTCTACTTACCCTGGCTAAGCTAAAAGGAATTCACTCCATCGCCCACTGCCCTATCATCATCATCAGACATATCTCAGGTGAATGGTGAATTTCCCATTCAAATATCTAACAAAACCAAGAACAAGAAAACTCATAAAACAAACCCCTTTTAAGTTGAAATACTATGGTCAAGGCCAACGCGAGGCAAAAAAAAAAAAATCTAAATCACTAAACAACGTTCAGTGGGCCTAGAATAGCTACCAACTATGTCTCTTCCTCTTCTCGTTAGGAATTTATTTTCCTTTGAGGGAAATGCCTTACGGAAGCTGAGAGAATCTTACGTCATCTTTCCAGCAGAAAAATACTAAAAATAAATAGCAAGGAAAAACAAAAGCTCGCAAGACCAATCTGGATTAGCTGCCCAGTGCCCATCTCTCTCTCTCTCTCTCTCTCTCTCTCTCTCTCTCTCTCTCTCTCTCTGCATTCTTTTTATGTAAGACCTTTCGCGTGGTAACTTTTTACTGCGCCTTACCTGTTATTTGCAACTTTATTGGCCGACAAATGAGAAGGTACACAGAGTATAAGGGAAAAAAAGATAGAGAGGAGTAGGGACATCAGGGAGAGAAGGAGGGAGGGATGCTTAAGGAAGGGGAAGAGGGGGAATGAAGGGAGGGAGGCATGAGAGGGAGAGAGGGAGAAGAGGGGGACTTAAAGAGAATTTAAGGGAAAAAATGTTAGGTATGTAATGACTAAATGGGAGGTCTTCTTTTAAGTGTCCTACGATAGATTTATTTCAAGTTTGATTTACGGTGGCATTTGCATTCTCTCTCTCTCTCTCTCTCTCTCTCTCTCTCTTCTCTCTCTCTCTCTCTCTTTGGTAAGTGGGGACAAGACGAAATATCATAAAATATAGCAAGTAGACTCTCAAACTATAAATTACACACACATACATTTACACAACTGAAACAGATGTCACCGTTCAAAGTTGGTCCCAATGCCACATAATTTGAAACATTTACAGTAATCGATAAAAAATTAATTAGCTTCTCATAATCGAAACCGTGCGAGTTCCATTAAAAAAATTTAAAGTCACATAAAGGCTATGATTAGAATAAATACATCATTTTAAACTTTTTTCATCCATAAAGACCAAAGTGACTTCAGAGAAAGGCAGCAACAAAAATCGCAGATAACTTGAACCACTTAGCTTCTAAATCAGAATATTTTTCATGTCTTCTTTTTTCGACCTTAATAATCCCATCACTGGAATCTTTGTTTGTATATTTGTTTGATCGGTGTTTTTACGTTGCATGGAACCAGTGGTTATTCAGCAACGGGACCAACGGCTTTACGTGACTTCCGAACCACATCGAGACTGAACTTCTATCACTAGAAATACACATCTCTCACTCCTCAAAGGAATGCCCGAGAATCGAACTCGCGGCCACCGAGGTGGCACGCCAACTACATACCGATCACGCCATTGAGGCGCTCATCACTGGAATGTGCTTAGCTCTTTTGGTGGGTACCACTTTCTCTCTTCTTATGACATGGCCATAGTATCTCAAAATATTTTTTATACAATGTTAGTTTAATTTTTTTTTATCCCAGTATATATCTTATACACTAAACCCCTTGAACAGATATAAAAAAAATATAAAACCTTCAAAATTTTAATTCACAAAAGTTCTAGCTTCTAAAATATCTCATTAACCAAACTATCGAAAACCGAAAGTACTCCAACCCACAATTTCGCTTAACGTCTCATATGTTCGGAAAACATCGTACTTTTGATAACTCTTGGATACGATCACTGGATATAGTTTCAGAGATAATTAAGTACCCGGAGGACATTCATTAAAAAAAAAGGGTCTTAAGCGTCTCTCTCTCTCTCTCTCTCTCTCTCTCTCTCTCTCTCTCTCTCTCTCAATTTCATTTTAATGGTATGCCTAAGGGTGTCATGACATGTACCACTTTTTTCAACACCGCTGAACAAATTGAAAGTTCAGATCGCAATATAATACGAAAAAACTTAACAGTAAACCTAATGAGTCTTTGTAATTGCATGACTTTTTCCCTTTTGAAAAACGACACATAAAGGTCACAACAGCAGTCAACTATTATTATTATTCATAAAAATCTCATGATCGCATGAGTCACTGAAATGCAGAAACGCACAGAGGTGTAAATGGAAATATACATTAGAAATATACAAAAAGTGAGCTATCGAGACACTGCTCGATTCTCCTGCTCAATCAGACTGAGAAGAATCACTGAGCAGGTTCTCGAAAGGCCTCGCTTGCATATTATAATTACAATGTATATTTCCATCTACACCACGGTGGAATTCTTCACCATCATTATCATGGTAACAATGAGAATTCTTCAAAAGATACAGACTGGACCAAGAACGAGTCTTGACGCCCGAAGATGCCCGCAACTTTAACGATCAGAACCAACCATCAAACTACCTGCCACCTATCATTAAACCGCAGACAACTCGTTCCAGCCCATAGTACCCGAATTACTCCTACCAATTCTTTTTACCCCACATCCTCATTACCATGCCATATTCGCAGCTTCTCTCTCCTCTTTCAAAGAAGCCTCTTCGGACCAAAACGCTATTACCTCAACCGCAAGTTGAAAGTTGTCCCGTCCACCACTTCCTCCCATTAGTTTTCTTGACGTCTGTGTTACACACGCCGATTGAAATGCAGGTGGATGGGCGAATCCTCGATTCCAGTGTAGCAAATGCACCTCGATTTAGCAGACAGTGAACAATAAATGTGGAAACTGCTGCCTTGCAGGTGGACTCTTTAGTAAAAGGCTAGGCACACCACTAATAACTGTGGTTGATTACAGCCAAGGCATGTGGTCGTATAAACCCCTCTGTCAAAAAATAAACCATGACTGATGTTGTGAGGAAGGCAGAAGAGATGGCGCATCAGGCAACCGACCCCTTAATGTAGGGATAACGGTGGGAAAGAGGAAGGACTGGTTATGGAAGGGAATGTAAAATTCAGACCAAAGACCAACCGCTGGAACCTATGAGGTCGTTCAGCGCTGAAAAGGATATTGAGAGTTAAATGTCTTTAAATGTGAAACGAGAGGAAAATTTTTATACATTTAAGCTTTTATTCTTTAAGGACTAAGTTTAAAAAATACATTTTGAATATATTGTGTTTAAGGTAATTTTTTCAGTATCAAAGCTTAATTACCATAATTTAAAGCAAAGTTATCAATGTTTTTTTTAATACAAAGAAAGCTGTAGTTATATTCAGTGTGGCCTGGATAGAGATGCCAGATAGCGCCATTTGACCACGTTGTCAAACAAAAAACCGCAAAACGGCAACACTGCTCTGAACTTTAAGGGTCCTAGTGTCAAGAAATCTCATTTAATTAAATGGCGCTATGTGGCATCTCTATCCAGGCCACACTGAATATAACTACAGCTTTCTTTGTATTAAAAAAAACATTGATAACTTTGCTTTAAATTATGGTAATTAAGCTTTGATACTGAAAAAATTACCATAAACACATATATTCAAAAGGTATTTTTTATACTTAATCCTTAAAAATAAAAGTTTAAATGTATAAAAATTTGTAAAATCAAATCGAATATCCATCTCCTACTGATAGTCGACTTTGACAATTACGGAGGCAAATTATGTGGATGCAATTGCATTGGCAACACTGACGTTTAGTAGTTTACACACACTGGTCAAGGAGGTAACAGAGAGACTAAGAATATTCTTTAGAGAATTGTGCCTTCGTAAAACCTGCCAATTAAGCGGGTCTTTCCAACGAAAACCAGGACCCACTTGGGCCATGGGTAAAACATGCCCTGCTCATTCTTCCCTAAAATGAACTTGCCCAGCGCACATTATTCACACTTGGAAATTGTGGGGTGATTCCCAGATTCACGTATTTTTATTTATGTAAAGAAGCATTCGCTAAACCTGGCTTTATCTTATTTAAAAAAAATTCTCTTGATTTTCAGGATTAGAACATCAAATATTTGTCCTAGTGTACTCATGATGTTCCACTTTTATAAGTATGTAGTTGTCAAAACGCTGATATCAATGGAACTAACCAATACCAAAGTGTCACAGTATCACATGTGTAAAGTTTATTGTTATATCAGTATTTTGTTCAATAAATTGTTGAGGCGAAATTTTCTGACAAGACATCGTTATAAACTATGCTCTCAATATTCAACGAAGAAACCAATAGTCACTTTTCAAAGAAAAAAACATTCAACAGAACAGAAAAAAGACAATTAAAATAATTTAACCGAGAAATAGCACCTTTCAATACAATTACCAAAGGAACGAAAACTGTGGAAAATTATAATAAAAATTAAGCTAAAATTCTACCATCTGTTGAGAAAACGCCGACCTTTCACCTTTCGGCGATTACATCGGAACGAATTTATGGGAAAACTCAAAAATATAATAAAAAGGAAAACGCGAACCCCAGCATCTATCATCAATTGTTGAATGTATGAGGAACGACCCTTCACCTTTTCGGTAATAATAAATCCTTTAAAAGGACTTTCATAAAAAATGTGTATATTCTAAGAATGGAGAGGTGAAGCCGGGTATGGAAGAAAAAACCTTATGCTACTGAACCTTTTCGTGGAATTTATTTATTATTATTAGTTTTTTAACATGAAAAATACCAGATTAACTGTTATACAGTCCTGATATTCCTTGTGCTTAGTTTAATAAATTTAACTAAACACACGGACGGGTATTACTACGGCCACAAAACTGGCAAGAAAATAAGTACATGAAGCAGGCCTATAAAATTTTTACAGATACGAACTACGAATACAAAACCATTATACAGGAAAACGAACAAAAACAATTATACACAACAACAAAAACTACTACAAGGTAACACGCGAGACTAGAATAACCAAACCGGATACACGACACCAGCTTGGACTGTTAGATGTTACTGAACACACAGTCACCAGATTGGTTACTGGCATTGCGGAGAAACGAACCTCACATTTTGGACGATGGGAGAGGGCAAGATCCGTAGCGAAAGACAAAGAGTTAAGAAAAAAACATTAAACATTCATAAGGTCAAGTCAGGACGTGTGAAACAAAATCGAAAGGAAAATGAGTGGACGGCAAAAAGGGAGGGAAATTAAAGGCCGCCGCCCCTAACAAACCTGGAAAGGTTAACAAAACCCAAAAGGTAAATACAGGAGATGGGATGGCACAGCCCCGAGATAGAATAGGCGACAGGAAAACTCACAAAATCGAAGGGTTCAGGATGAAACACGCCCCCTGGACACACGACACTGAAGGCAAACGTGAAGTGAGACACCAGACCCCTGAGAGAGAGAGAGAGAGAGAGAGAGAGAGAGAAGAGAGAGAGAGATGGGTAATTCGACACTCGTCAGCATCGTAACATGAGAGATGAGAATCAAAATTTCCCTTACTTCGACATGCTGCAAGAGAGAAAAGTTGCGGTGTCTTGCAGTCTTACAATGAGAGAGAGAGAGAGAGAGAGAGAGAGAGAGAGAGAGAGAGAATTTTAATATGGTAAACGCCATGTTTTCATCGTTACGTCATTATTCACATCAATGAACATAAATTCCCTACCAGACTATTTTGCAAAAGAGGGGAAGTTTGATACTAAGCCGAAAATTACAAACAATTGCCAAAGGGACAGGAAAAATTACGAAATAACAAACCACAAAGTTACTGAAGTTCTGCATCAACTTTTGTATCCCATCCGCTTGGTGAAGTGGTGGTGATTTTTCTTATTCTGGCCTTGTGAAGGGAAACTCTCTGGTACTTCGTGGAAAACAAGTAATGAAATACTCCGTCAGTATTGGACCTGGTCAGGAGTGCCTGTTTCTGAACAAAAAGTAATATCTAACATGGGCGACAACATTCCACCTGGTGTGCCTTCACGCCACTTCCACCCGCGACCGGTCAATGCGACCCTTCCATCTATGACCGTTCCACCCGCGGCAGTTCCACCAACGACCATTCTACATGACTGTTCCACCTGCGGCTGTTCAATGCAGCCCTTCCACCTACGACGTTTGCTCCCGAGACCATTCCACCTGCGGCCCTTACGCCTGCGACCGTTCCACCCGTGGCCCTTCCACCTGCAACTATTCCGCCCCCGGCCCTTCCATCCGAGACCGTCCCACGTGGCCCTTCCACCAGCGACCGTTCCTACTGCTACCATTCCACCCGCGACAGTCCCATATGGCCCATTCACCTGCTGCTGTTCCACCCATGGCTGTCCGACACAGCCCTTCCACCCGTGAACATTCCTCCCACAACTGTTCCACCCGCAGCCCTTACACCTGCGACCATCCTACTGCCACCGTTCCACCTGCGACAGTCCCACATGGCTCTTCCACCCGCTGCTGTTCCACCCACGACCGTTCCACCTGTGGCTGTTCCACGTGGCCCCTCCAACCATGACTGTTCCACCAGTGACCAGTCCACCTGTGGCCCTTCCACCAGTGTCCATTCCACCCGCAGCAGTTCTACCTGCGACTATTCCACCCACTGCCCTTTCACCGCCGATCGTTCCACCCACAGGCTTTCCACCAAAGACCGTTCCACCCGCAACCGATCCACATGACTGTTCCACCTGCCACCCTTCCACTCTCGACAGTTCCACATGGCCCTTCCACCCGCAACCGATCCACACGGCTGTCCACCCACGACCATTCCACCCGCGGCCCTTCCACCGCAACCTTTCCACCCATGGGCCTTCCGCCTATGGCCACTCTACGCAGCCTTTCCACCCGCAACCATTCCTCCCACCACCGTTCCACCCACAGATGTTCCACCCGCGACCTTTCCACATGTGGGCCTTCCGCCAATGGCCATTCTACGCAGTCTTTCCACCTGCTACCATTCCTCCAACCACCATTCCACCCGCGGCCGTTCTACCCGGCCCTTCCATCCGCGGCCCTTCGACGCAGCCCTTCCACCCGCGACCGATCCACACGGCCGTTCCACCACCGACCATTCCACCCACGACCGTTCCACCCATGGCCGTTCTATGTAGCCTTTCCACCCCTGACCATTCCTCCCGCCACCATTTCACTTGCAGCTGTTCAACCCACCCGTTCCACACGACCCTTCCACCTGCAGGCGATCCACATGGCCGTTCCACCAGCAACCATTCCACCCATGGCCGGTCTACGTGGCCTTTCCTCCCTCGACCATTCCTTCCGCAACCATTCTACCCATGGCCGTTACACCCATGACCATTCCTCACGCGACCTTTCCAACCGGGACCATTGCACCCGCAGCCCTTCCACCCATAACTCTTCTCCCACCACCATTCCATCTGGCCCTTCCACCCACGACCATTCTACCCGGGCCTTCCACTCGCGATCGTTCCTCCTGCCACCATTCCACTCGGCCCTTCCACCTGCGGCCGTTCCACGCAGCCCTTCCATCCACGACCATTCTTCCCAGCATTGTTCCACCCACAGCCCTTATGCCCGTAACCATCCCATGTGGCCCATCCACCCACAACTGTTCCACTCAGGGCCATTCCTCCCTCCACATTCCATCTGCAGCTGTTCCATCCCCGGCCCTTCCACCTGCGACCATTCCACCCGCAACTCTTCCACTCACAACCGTTCCACCTGCAATCCTTCGACCTATGACCAGTCCACCTGCAGCCATTCCAAATGGCAGCCCTTCCACCCACGACCATTCCTCTTTCCACCGTGCCACCCAGGGCCTTCCACCCGCCATCATCCCACATGGCCCTTCCACCCACGACCATTCCTCCATCCACCGTGCCACCCAGGGCCATTCCACCTGCCATCATCCTACACTGCCCTTCCACCCAGAGCCATTCCACCCGTGACCGTTCCTCCCGCAACCGTTTGACCCGGGCTCATTGCACCGGCCACCATTCCACCCGCCATCGTCCCAAGTGGCTCTTCCACCCACGACTGGTCCACCTGCAGCCATTCCAAACGTGGCCCTTCCACCCACTACCATTCCTCCAGCCACTGTTTCACCTGCGGTCCTTCCATCCACGACCATTCCTCCCACCACCGTTCCAGCCACCATTTTCCCATATGGACCTTCCATCCATGACCCATTCAGCCCAACTGTTCCAAACTGCGGCCCTTCCACCCAGGGCCATTCCACCCACCACCATTCTTCCCGCAACCGTTTCACCAGCAGCCGTTTCACCCTGGCTTGTTCCACCGGCTACCGTTCCACCTGCCATCGTCCCACGTGGCTCTTCCACCAACAAATGTTCCACCCGGGGCCGTTCCAAACTGCAGCCCTTCCACCCGCAACCATACCACCCGTGACCATTCCACCCGCCACCATCCCACATGGCCCTTCCACCCACGACCCGTTCAGCCGCGGCTGTTCCAAACCATGGCCCTTCCTCCCAGGGCCATTCCTCTCACAAACGTTTCACCCGGGCTCATTCCGCTGGCCACCATTCCACCCGCCATCGTCCCATATGGCTCTTCCACCCATGACCGGTCCACCTGCGGCCATTCCAAACCAAAGCCCTTCCACCCACTACCATTCCTCCCGCCACTGTTTCACCTGCAGTCCTTTCACCCGCCATGGTCCCACGTGGCCCTTCCACCCACGACTGTTCCATCCGGGGCCATTCCAAACCGCAGCCCTTCCACCAGCAACCATTCCACCCACCATCGTTCCACCCGGGGCTGTTCCACCCGCCATCGTCCCACATGGCCCTTCCACCCACGACCCTTTCAGCCGCGGCTGTTCCAAACCGCAGCCCTTCCACCCGCGACCATTCCACCCACCACGTTCCACCCGGGGCTGTTTCACCCACCATCGTCCCACGTGGCCCTTCCACTCACGACCGGTCCACCCGCGCCCGTTCCACTCACAATGTGCATATAACTTATAAGGGAATGTTCATTCAATTGGGCTAAAACACGAATAGTAAAACCAGTGAAATGTAAAAATACAAAATTTGACCAAAATAAAATATGGGCAAGGCTATCGCTCTTTGATCATTTTTATGCTCATTGATAAACCAAACGAATCAGATTTTTTTTCTTTTAAATGAATTTCAACGTCGCAAAATATTTATAAGTAAATGAGAGCGAACGAACTGCTGATTAAAGAAATTCACAAGGAAAAAAGTTTTCGTGAACTAATTCGATCTGACGTTCATTACAGGTAATTACAATCAGTGGCTCCTCCTCATCAAAAGAGTAATTTCGAGAACATATAGTCCATATCTAATGAACTGGTGGCACGCACCAGGCATAAATGTAATAATATAATCAATGCACCATTATAGCGCTCGAAAATATAACAGAAGAAATTTGCGGGACTATTCTTAGTTACAGAAAGATATAAAAATTACCCAATATTTAAGGGGATAAGATACAAAATTGGGCAGATCCTAATTTGTAATCATTTTGGATTTCATATTTTGTTCCGCAGGTACCAAGCGGAAATGTCACTCAAGCAATTGGTAAATTTTAGCCAAGTCACCCGTAAATACTTGCTGTAAAATTCAGAATCATTTTCACAACCACCACGGTCATCTATTCATTAAGAAAATGGGAACCTCTCACTCCTCTACAAAGACTAAACACTTGAAAAGCAAAAAATCATTTATTGTCGTGGAACAAGATGACAAAGAGGGAATGATGTAAGAAATAAGAAATTTTCACCTTACCTTTTGTTATAGTATACAAATTTACTCTGCTCGATCAATACACCATATTGATCCTGTGAACAATCACTGCAGAAACGGGGGTGAATCGCCCCTTCCCTCACCCAACAAAAATCACACCCTTCGGTAGAGAGAGAGAGAGAGAGAGAGAGAGAGAGAGAGAGAGAGAGAAGGAGGAGATAGAGAGAGAGAGGGAGAGAGAGGAGAGATGAGAGAGAGAGAGACGAGAGAGAGAGAGAGGAGGAGAGAGAGAGAGAGAGAGAGAGAGAGAGAGAGAGACTTGTTCACATGAAAACTTGACAGACGAGAATCTTGAATTTCTCTTGGATCGACGTGCTGTACGAAAGATGATTTTTGTCTTGTTCTCTTAGTAAACATGAGAGAGAGAGAGAGAGAGAGAGAGAGAGAGAGAGAGAGAGAGAGAGAGAGAGAGAGAGAGAGCTAGGCAAAATACATTATTCATAACTCAAACAATTTTTATTACCTTGAGCAGCAACAGGTGAAACTCACAACAGAACGCTCTTTACTCACCTCTGAAAGAGAAAACAGGAATATTAATTCCATCCATAAATTATAGACGGAATATATCACATTCGAACAATTCCCACTGAATTAAACAAATTATTAATATCGTTGATGCGCCGATGTTACCAATACATGCATTCACATTATTTGGTCCTATTGTAAAATCTTCACTCTCAGTTTTCCAACATACCAACCTTTATTACAGAACTTGAAAAAAATATGCATCCTTGTCCAGCATGCTATAAAAAAATTAATAAAAAAGGGGGGAGGGGGGAACGAAGCGAAGAAAATACAGACTAAAATAAAAAACAGAGAAACTGTGGTAATGAAAAATTGTTAAGAGTACCGTGGTCGATTTTATTTTTATTTATATAAATTTTTGGCATTATACCAAGCATAGGGGCATCTAAGGCCATTCAGCGCTAAAACGGAAATTGACAGTAAAAGGTTTGAAAGGCGTTACAGGAGGAAAACTGAAAGCAGTTGCACTATGAAACAACTGTTACGAGAGGTTGGACAGTAAGATGGAAGAAAGAGAATATGAACGGAGGTACAGTAAAGGGAATGAAAGTAGTTGCAGCTAGGGGCCGAAGGGACGCTGCAAAGAACCTTAAGTACTGACTACGTTGCACCAAATGAGGTGCACTGACGGCCCTAGCTCCCTACGGGGGTACATGAACCGAAAGCTCAAATTGATTCAAGGGAAGTAGTGGCAAGTGCTAAACGTGGAATTCGTGTAGCATCAATTGTTAGACGATGTTGCACAACAATTCAAACTTATTCTAATGAAAAGAGAACTGCAATGCTGTAAGGTAAGCAGCGCAGGTATAGACTTTTCAAGATACAATGTCCACCATTTCCAAGAATATTCTAAAATTCTCATCTACATTATTAACGCTTGTCCAGAGAGGCCTACCAACAATAATAGGTTTTGTTTTTGTTTCTTTGTTTGTATGATTTTTTTACGTTGCAGGGAACCAGTGGTTATTCAGCAACGGGACCAACGGCTTTACGTGACTTCCGAACCATGTGGAAAGTAAACTTCTATCACCAGAAATATGCATCGCTACCACCTCAGTTGAATGCCCGATAATCGAACTCGCGGCCACCGAGGTGGCAGGCAGAGGCCATACCGATCACGCCACTGAGGCGCAATAATAGAAGGTTTTCTCTAATCTGTAGATCAGAAGTTTCATCATTATCGTATCCAACATATTAAAAATGGGTACTATTTTACTTTAAACCACTATCTTATTTTGGATTTGAAAATATAATTTTACTGTTTTAATGTTGATTTAAACGAGTCTGACGTTCGTTTCTTTCGTTCTAAAGCTTTACTCTAAAACCAACACCACTTACAAGAAAGCCGTGTTCAGTACCAGCCCCATCGAAGTGAATGGTAAATCAAAAGACATTAAATTTAACATCGTAACAGCAAATTTACGAAAGATTTGAGCGCGAGTTTTGTACTAACCACGTTAAGGAGACATATGATCGCAGCATATAAATTCCAACATCCAATAACGGTTGAAAGTAAAAGAGTACTTAAAAATATTACCGGAGTTGTGTTCGTGTTAAGATGACAGAAGAGAAAGTCCACTCCCTTCCTCTGATCGAGCTCTGTCAGGATATAAAAGGTTGCAAAAGAGGGAATGATTCAGCTATCTTAACAGTATCCAGAACATTAAGCCATTGCTCAGCAATGGCTCGAGTTTTAGAAGTTGCTTTCTTATCAGTTCTCTAATATGCACTGTTAATTACGAAGTGAACGAAACTAATATTTATATACTACAAATTTCAATGCATTTCAAGTTACCACACCTATGACAACCATAAAAAGTGATTGTGTGTGTGTGTGTGTTTGAGAGAGAGAAGAGAGAGAGAGAGAGAGAGAGAGAGAGAGAGGAGAGAGAGAGCATGTGTGTTTGTGTTACAGGAGGCGGAACTTTCATACATGTGCTTACTTATCACAGAGCTTGGGACCTTACTTGAGAAACCTCTCTTACACACACACACACACAAACAAACATTTAGGCTCACCATATTCAAGAACCTGAAAACCTAAAAAATGAATTCGCTCCCTCTGGCGGCAATAAAAGTAGAATATAAAAGTAAAATATGAAAGTTGCGTCTAAGCTTAAACATCGTTAAGGAGATGAAGACCTAATTTAAGGCTCCCCCAAACAGCTATCAATTAGAGGCCTTCCCCCTCTTCCCTCCTCCAGGTATAGTCCGTTTTCACAACGCCTGAAGATGAAAGGAGGGGCGCTAAACGAAGTGTGTGTGTGTAGGAAATAAGGGCGCCCAGCCCTCTTAAGTGACACTCCTCCCGTCCTTCAAAGGTCGCTTTAACGACTAAACAATTAAAAACTTACTCCTGCCCTAAAGTTCACGATGCGTATGTTAGGTAGAGGTGTATGTGGGTGTGTATGAGAGAGAGAGAGAGAGCGGAGAGAGACGAGGAGAGAGAGAGAGAGAGAGAGAGAGAGAGAGAGAAAATGGTTTCAGCCCAGTACGGTTAGGGTTACATTATAGTGGTTCTCAAGTTATTTATTATTAACCATATTCTCTCTCTCTCTCTCTCTCTCTCTCTCTCTCTCTCTCCACGCACCAGCGACATAACGGTAAAACAAAACTATAGTCCCTACAACACTGCACAGGTCAATAGATGCTTAGGCCTAACATTTCTGGTGGGATCATTTCCATAAAAACAGCGATGCTGTTGGTAGGTATCAGTCAGGAGATCCACACTAGACCACGGCCTCCCTTTCACACCTTAGCGCATCTTGGGATCGCCTTCAGGCAAGGGCCCGTGCAGGCATAAATTAGTTTCATTTAAACCTTCCAACCAACCACAAAATATTTCCTCTGACGCGAAAACCTGGAAAATCCACAGCTGCTAAACTATTGGAAAGTACTCGTCTGCTAATTTATGGTAACTAAGTGCTCCACTTCCAAGTACTAAAGGATTTACCTTATCCCAAAATGTATTTCGGTGCAGGACCCTGGACCTCTACTGTGGCCACATCCTGCACCCAGCGCCATGGTTGGAACAAGTATATTCTTCTGGACCACACGAAGACGCCTGGACCGTATCCAGTGCTTTGACAAACTACGGCCCAGTTGCTCTTCATTACATTTTCAAGGGTTTCCTTTATATAATCCTACGCACAGTAGAACACTAACTACTGTAGCGTCTCCCGTAAGAAAGCTTCCATTAACTTTTATTAGTAGTTCCTCGTTGGAAGAGTGGTTTAAGTGGCCGTCTACCGAGTCGTTAGTCCGGAGTTCGATTCCCCACTCTGCCAACGTGGAATCAGAGGAATCTATTTCTGGTGATTAGAAATTAATTTCTCGAAATAATGTGGTGTAGGTCCCGTTGCTAGGTAACCATTTGGTTCGTAGCCACGTAAATATTTCTAATCCTTCTGACCAGCCCAAGGAGCGCTGTTAATCAGCTCAGTGGTCTGGTTAAACTAAGGTATACTTAACATTTATTGGTTTGGATTGGGGAGGGGCGGTTGGTTTCCAACTCCACCTATTTAATCCTTTTTGCTCAAAAATAATTTATTCAAGTTTAGTTAAAACTAATAAAGTGGTTTTGGCAAAGTCGAAAAAGTAAAAATTTTATGCCAAACAAATAAAGCTGTTTGAAGACATTCATACATATGCATGCAGGAAGACAAAGGGAATTACTTTAATTCAATGTAAAAATCTCATTTGCTTTCAGTTAAAGTGAGCCACGATAAAATTTAATATAACATTGAATTACAATAAAAAAAAGGCTATCACCACCGGACCTACATCAACAGCTTCCAACTAGTCTTCAAAACGCGTCAGAAAAGGGGTTATCAAAGAAAAATGTCTTTTTAAGTGTCCTTCAGAAGGTCTTTGAGAAGGGAAAAATTGGAGAAGTACAGAGACTTAGCCAAGAATTATACTTTAACCCAATAACTCGCTAGTATTATATAATAATTCGTCTGTTCTATCATCTAATGATGAAAAGTTGTGTGTCACACACACACACACACACACACACACACACACAAACACATATATATATATATATATTATATATATATACATATATATATATATATATATATATATATATACTATACTTTATAATAAATATAAATATTTATATATCTACTATATACATATCTATTATATATATTATATACATCATACAAACCCTACAATTATATATCTAGTAAAAAAATATATACATATATAGTAAAACACATATGCCTATCTATATATATATATATATATATATATATATATATATATATATATATATATATATATATATATATATCTATATATATATATAGCAGAGAGAAGGCAATTATATTAGAAAAATAGAGAAGACTATTTACAAGTTAAATGTAGCTGATGCAGCAATATCTTTCATAAAAATTTGAAAAGAGGGTCTCATTCAAATATTATCTATATATATATATATATATAATATAACATCATAATAATATATATATATATATATATACCACAATATTACAGCATACTTCATGTACAGAAGCAAAATCAGCCATAACTGAATAAGCAATAAGCTTAATGTGGTCACGGGCCATCAACCTCGAGTTCATGTCACAACATAACTACTGGTACCCTGATCATTTTTATGTCGACCGAGTAAATATAGCCCGCATTTTCCATGATGACACTTGCTGTTCCTTTTGTTTACCGTTGCTACAAAAAAATTACTATTATGTATCTGAACACCAGTGAAGATATCATAGTTACATTCGTTTTATGATAATACATTTCCCAATATATTAAAACACTTTTTACCCGACCCGTTGGGATTGTAATGTTTTAAGTTACTCTCCAAAGAAAATTCCTCCTAAAACAGGGAACATGAAGTATAAATAAGAGCTCAGTATATAAGAGCATACTGAAGCCTTTAAATATGGTGGCTAGGGTCGTGGTATGACCGCTTACATGTTGCCGGTTCGCCCCTCCCTTTGGGTGATGAAAAATCTCTGGCTCTGCATAATGATCAGTTTCCGCTGCAGTGTGAGGTCTGTGGTGGGAGGTTGAAAACCAACATTGTTTGGAAGCTTGAATTTCAAGTCAATGGCAACTGAGTGTGCTCGTTCAAATAATAATAATAATAATAATAAAAATAATAATAATAATAATAATAATAATAATAATAATAATATTATTATTATCACACAACAAAACATGCAACATGGCTCCAGGAAGTCAAGGAAGAAGAAACAGGGAGAATAAAACAAAGATTCACTGACATCTCGATAGACACAGTCAGACACCAACTAAAGAAAATGCCAAACTGGAAAGCCCCAGGTCCCGATGAAGTCCATGGATACTGGCTCAAAAACTTCAAGGCCCTACACCCACGAATAGCAGAACAACTCCAGCATTGTATCTCAAATCACCATGCACCCAAATGGATGACCATAGGAAGAACATCCTTAGTCCAGAAAGACAAGAGTAAGGCAAATATAGCCAGTAACTACAGGCCTATCACCTGCCTACCAATAATGTGGAAGTTAGTTACAGGTATCATCAGTGAAAGGCTATACAACTACCTAGAGGAGACAAACACCATCCCCCACCAACAGAAAGGCTGCAGAAGGAAGTGTAGGGGCACAAAAGACCAGCTCCTGATAGACAAAATGGTAATGAAGAACAGTAGGAGAAGGAAAACCAACCTAAGCATGGCATGGATAGACTATAAGAAAGCCTTCGACATGATACCACACACATGGCTAATAGAATGCCTGAAAATATATGGGGCAGAGGAAAACACCATCAGCTTCCTCAAAAATACAATGCGCAACTGGAATACAATACTTACAAGCTCTGGAATAAGACTAGCAGAGGTTAATATCAGGAGAGGGATCTTCCAGGGCGACTCACTGTCCCCACTGCTCTTCATAGTAGCCATGATTCCCATGACAAAAGTACTACAGATGATGGATGCCGGGTACCAACTCAAGAAAAGAGGCAACAGAATCAACCATCTGATGTTCATGGACGACATCAAGCTGTATGGTAAGAGCATCTAGGAAATAGATGCCCTAATCCAGACTGTAAGGATTGTATCTGGGGACATCAGGATGGAGTTTGGAATAGAAAAATGCGTCTTAGTCAACATATAAAAAGGCAAAGTAACGAGAACTGAAGGGATAAAGCTACCAGATGGGGAGCAACATCAAACACATAGATGAGACTGGATACAAATACCTGGGAATAATGGAAGGCGGGGATATAAAACACCAAGAGATGAAGGACACGATCAGGAAAGAATATATGCAGAGACTCAAGGCGATACTCAAGTCAAAACTCAACGCCGGAGATACAGCGCAGAAATAGTCGAATGGACGAAGGCAGAACTCCGCACCATAGATCAGAAAACCAGGAAACATATGACAATACACAAAGCACTACACCCAAGAGCAAATACGGACAGACTATACATAACACGAAAGGAAGGAGGGAGAGGACTACTAAGTATAGAGGACTGCGTCAACATCGAGAACAGAGCACTGGGGCAATATCTGAAAACCAGTGAAGACGAAAGGCTAAAGAGTGCATGGGAAGGACTAATAAAAGTAGACGAAGACCCAGAAATATACAGAGACAGGAGAATGACAAACAGAACAGAGGACTAGCACAACACACCAATCCACGGACAATACATGAGACAGACTAAAGATCTAGCCAGCGATGACACATGGCAATGGCTACAGAGGGGAGAGTTCAAGAAGGAAACTGAAGGAATGATAACAGCGGCACAACCAGATATGTTCAAAGAACGATAGATGGAAATAACATCTCTCCCATATGTAGGAAGTGCAATACGAAAAATGAAACCATAAACCACATAGCAAGCGAATGCCCGGTACTTGCACAGAACCAGTACAAAAAGAGGCATGATTCAGTGGCAAAAGCCCTCCACTGGAGCCTGTGCAAGAAACATCAGCTACCTTGCAGTAATAAGTGGTACAAGCACCAACCTGAGGGAGTTATAGAAAACGATCAGGCAAAGATCCTCTGGGACTATGGTATCAGAACAGATAGGGTGATACATGCAAATAGACCAGACGTGACGTTGATTCAAAAAGTCAAGAAGAAAGTATCACTCATTGATGTCGCAATACCATGGGACACCAGAGTTGAAGGGAGAGAGAGGGAAAAAATGGATAAGTATCAAGATCTGAAAATAGAAATAAGAAGGATATGGGATATACCAGTGGAAATTGTACCCATAATCATAGGAGCATTAGGCAAGATCCCAAGATCCCTGAAAAGGAACCTAGAAAAAGTAGAGGCTGAAGTAGCTCCAGGACTCATACAGAAGAGTGTGATCCTAGAAACGGCGCACATAGTAAGAAAAGTGATGGACTCCTAAGGAGGCAGGATGCAACACGGAACCCCACACTATAAATACCACCCAGTCGAATTGGAGTCATGTGATAGAGCAAAATAAATAAATAAATAAATAAATAATAATAATAATAATAATAATAATAATAATAATAAGTGAGATGCATTTACCGGTATGCCGATATGAGCACTGAATTTAAAACACTAATTCACTTTCACCTCCGAAAAATACAGCTATGACCAGTGTGTTCCCTTATAAAAAAATGCTCAAACTGGTTAACACGCATATAAAAAAAAAAATAAATTAATAAATAAATTGGACAGAAATACCTTCCCCTCCTCCCCTTCCAGTGGAGTAGACGGGTAAAAATTCTGTTTCACCTACTTTCTTACAGTCCATTAGAGACATCATTAATCATCAAGTTAACGACCCTAAAAAAAATATGAGAGGTATGATATAGAGGAGGAGAGCTGATCTGCATTAAATGAGAGATTTACGACTTTTACCTTGAACTGATATATCATTAGTCAATAAATATTTTGCGTATAAAAGGAGCCGGATGAAACATATAATAAATATATATATATATATATATATATATTATATATATATATATATATAATACAATATAATATATATATATATAACTACCCTATATATTATATATCTATATATATATATATAATATATATATATATGATATGATATATAATATATATATATGTATACATATATGTAGAATCTACTGGTCACTTTTTTACCAGATACATATGAAATTGCAGTAGCCACAATGCCCTCTTAACTTCTTGAATTCTTTGGTCTTTTTTTGGATACGTTTCTCACAACAAAGCCTGAAGATGCAAGTTCAGAGAAATTTGAAGAAGAAATTGTGATGTTGGGTCCCGGGAAACGTGACCTCTTTGTGATTATTGGACCTGGGTTCGTTTCCCGGGACCGAACATCACAATTTCTTCTTCAAACTTCTCTGAACTTGGATCTTCAGGCTTTGCAGTGACAAGCGTATCCAAACATAATTTACACCGACACAAGCACAGCTTCAGAGCTCAACTCACGCAATAAACTATCATTTCCCTCAGCTGCATACGAACGCCATCGTGAGTGAGGTCGTCTCTCACGCCCCTTAACGAATATTACTTCAGACCGTAATTTCGAGAAATTAATTACAAGCTGGCACCACCACCTGGACACGATGGCAGGATATAGCATTCCTACCTGACAAGTTAGCATTCCCACCTGAAAGGATAACATTCATACACGACACGTTATAAGCATTCCCGCAGACATAGTGTAAACAGTGCATATTATAGACATGTAAGGATTATTGCAATACTGTTATAAAAAAAATGCAAAATCCACTATGATTCTCTGCCTGATCCATCTACTGATAGCTAGCCCCCCCAACCAACACCCTACCATCTACCGGCAAGAAAATGCAGTTCTCCCAAACGCCATCAATTCGCCTCCTTCCTTGAATAATAAATGCCAAGTCTCAGCAGGGTCGAGGAGAAATAAGCCACCAGAACAAGGTCAGGACCATGAATAAGTAGGCACAGCGGCCAAGTGGAAACTCTGCTAAACACCCACTGTGAACTGAAACTGCTTCAGCAGCAGACGAATTCAATTCAATCCAGGGAACGAAATTACCAGGAATTGTTGTACGCTGAACCAGTCTAAATCAGGTCGAACTCACTTCGAAGATACGAAATGATTACCAATATTCCTCACATGACATCTCTACACTTTATCAAGTGCCAATATATACATAACGCAATGTAACATTAAATCGAATTCACTTGAACCTCTATAAATGACTACTTGAAGTTCCCTCGGCAACAAGGTAACAACCATGATTAATTTCAAGCACGACCCTCTGCAAACATTATGGCTTCGAGAATTACCCCCAAAATAATACCTTGAATTACGCTACGGTGGTTCTTCAATTTCGTCTGCAATAATTTTCTTTTTACTATCTAAATGTTACTCAATGGGTAAGCTATCTTCTCTGGTAGTACAAGGGGTCATTCACTAATTGCCACATAAAACCTCAGTGGCATGATCGGTATGGTTTTGGCCTGCCACCTCGGTGGCAGCGAGTTCGATTCTCGGCTATTCCACTTTCTGGTGATAGAAGTTCACTCTCGACGTGGTTCGGAAGTCACGTAAAGCCGGTGGTCCCGTTGCTGAATAACCACTGGTTCCATGCAACGTAAAAACACCAGACAAACAAACAAACAAGAATTCCTCCTGAATATTATATAGCAGTCAATAATAATAGTAGTAGTAAACGCTGATATGCAAATGCCAAAATATATTCAACAGACTCGTTACTTCAATTTTGTTATTAACTCTCATAGGGGAGCTCTCATTAACTACTGCAGCGCTATTAAGATAAAAATGGGCGAAATATAATGGGGGAAACGGCAATTTTACAATTTCACTTCATTTTATAGGGCAGATATAATATTTCACTGTTTAAATAATAAAACATCCTTGTAACTAAGGATACTGGTTAAAGCCTTGGGAAGGAGGAGGGCGGGGTTTGTATTATAATATTCATTTTCAGAGACCTGCTTTCCCCTTCTGTACTTCTTCCGCCAACCCCCCCCCCCCCCCCCCCACCTGCAAAACCAACGAGAGAGAGAGAGAGAGAGAGAGAGAGAGAGAGAGAGAGAGAGAGAGAGAATGTTGTAAGGTTGAAAAGATGATCCCTAATCTAGAGCTGTTACAGTATTTCACCAGCACAACGGAGAGAGAGAGAGAGAGAGAGAGAGAGAGAGAGAGAGAGAGAGAATTATTAGCACATTAGCCCCAATTCCTTAGTTATGTCTTGTCATTTTCCTCTACCAGGCGAAGCCATGAAAGTGTGAGAGATACTGGACCCTCGGTAACCTCCCCAAAATGGACATTGACGGTCCCCATCTTTTATCGGCCACAGGACCTCTCACATAACGACCTCTCTCGGGTATTGATAGGATGGTCGTATGAGGGGGGTGTTGAGCCCACTAAATTGGTGAGGTTATAACGCCAGTAAGAGAGGTCATACATCTCCTATCGGGTCGAACATTTTTTTGTGGGTAGATCGAATCAATTAGGTCATCTCCCGTAAGAAAATGTAATGAACTTGATACTCCATTAACACTTAATTGTACTATTTAGAGTTCTTTATCTCTCTATTTCGGCGATTTTAAGTTTTTTTTTTTTTTTTTTTTTTTTTTTTTTTTTTTTTTTTTTTTTTTGTTGGGGGGGGGGTTGGGGGGTTGGGGGGCTGGGTGGGAGGGGGAACAGCATTACTGTATTGCAAGCAAATTCCAACCCACAGCAATTTTGCTTTCATGTGTTCGTTAAAAAAAAAACTGCCTCTACCAAATTTTAAGGAAAAGTCCAATATGCCTTCTTTTTCTCAAGCTCCTTCCGTGATCAACTATCAGCACTCCTTGGACAAGACTTTCTGAATGCTTCTGTTTCCCTTTACTCACAAGCTCTGGAAATTTCTTAGGCTTCCTTTTTTCTTATACACAATTTGCTAAAAGTTTTAAATTAATTCATTGTACACTGGGACTGCATTCTGAATTTGCATCTGGTCGCAGGCTGAAATAAAATATTACCTTTGCAAAATATTTTTCCTTTCCCCTTTCGTGTAGTACTTGAGACATTTTGGAGCTTGAAGCACAGATGCAACAGAAATATACAACGGATTCATAGAATAGACTAGAACAGAACATCGAGTTGTGGCCAAAGGCCAAGCACTGGGACCTACGAGGTCCTTCGACGCTGAAAAGGAAACTCAGTAGAGGGGTCTGAAAGGTGTTAACAGGAGGAAACCCTCAAAGCACTTGCACTATGAAACAGTTGTTAGGAGAGAGTGGGAAGCAAGATGGAAGAAAGATAATTACAGTAATAAATGTAAGGGGTTGCAGCTATGGGCCGAAGGGATGTTGCAAAGAAACTTTAGTAACGCCTACAGTGCACCGCATGAGGTGCACTAACGGCACTAACCCTCTACGGAGAAAACTGATTTACATGCACAAGATACCCAATCTAGTCAACAACTTGCCCAAAGACATAAAATTGTGCTTATTCAAATAAGAATCTATTCAAGACATCTAAATAAGAAAATTTTTGGGAAAAAATCAAAGCTGTAAACTGCATATCACTGGCACCCTCCTGATGCTCTCATTTTTAGGCGAGAGGTTCTCAAAAATAAGCTTGATAAAGGAAACAACAAAAATAAGGCGTGATCCGACCTCCAGCTTACTCAGGACGCATGCAAGATTTCCCCCACACACAACTTGTCAACATTATATTCCTAACTTTTAACATAAATTAAAACGTGCTAAAACCTACGGTCAAATAAGAGCATTATTTCACCAACGAAAATTAAAATAAATACGCTATATTTTACGAGAAATAATTCAGTACTTTTTAATATGCGCATTTATTTTTTTACATTTTCATTCTAATAAATAAATCATAAATATCCTATTATTCCTATACTAAAATTCCTGTATCTTTAACTCGACGCAAAAACCTTCTTCAGACCTTTTTAGGGTCTTCCATAGAGCTTACGTACTTCCCCCGGCCAACCTCCCCCACCAACAACAGCAAAGTTTGTAGACTTACTCCCAGAGTTAGCAAAAATAATCAAGGCAAGAGGCGAAGCAATAATCATAAAATCTTTGGAGGTCTGTTTTACCTTCCCACATGAAGCCAAAAGGCCTACTTCACGTCACCATTTTGTCCACAATTCATTTGATTTTATTCAAATTTATTCAATTTTATTCTGAATTTACTTCATTTTATTCCGAATTAATTTTCTCTCTTGAAAAGCAATGAAGAATTTGTAGCTACAGGCAGCGAAGCCTTTCCACTTCTTAACATCATTCAGTACGACCAAGTCTCTAGGGAGTCTTAATTCAATTTGATAACACGACCACGAATTCTGAGCGAGCGCAATATTGCTGCGTCCTACTTGAATTCATTTGGAAATGTACAAGACACATAAGGTTATTTAATCACAATGTGCTGCTTCTTCCTAACGTTACTGAATCATAATGTGTTTTTTCCAGGGTTGGCAATGATTACATCAAACTTGATATTAATGTAGTGATTAAATCATTGATTTTTTTTCAATAAAAAATCATGTCTATTTTTTTTTATAAATCAATAGTCATATCTATTTTTTTTATAAATCAATAGTAATTGTCATAAAATACATTTTAGGAAAAAAGGACTGAAAAAAACATCCAACAAATAAAAAAAAAACAAATTAATAAAAAATAAAAAAATTACCGTATATTTCGGCGTATAAGTCGACCCTTTAGCCCATAAAAATCATGCCAAAATTAGGGGGTCGACTTATCTAACGGTAACAAAAAGTGAATCTTTATTATTTTGGCATATCATTTCCTTATTTTTTTTATAAATGAATAGCCATGTCTATTTTTTTTATAAATCAATAGTAATTGTCATAAAATACATTTTAGGAAAAAAGGACTGAAAGAAAACATCCAACAAATCAAAAAAAACAAATTAATAAAAAATAAAAAAAATAAATACCGGCACTCGTTTTAAACAACTTATCTTCCGGTCGACTTATCTTCCGGTCGACTTATACGCCGAAATATACGGTAATTAAAAAATCAAATAAATTTTTCAAAAAAATAAAAAATCACCAACCCTGGTTTCTTCCTCATATACTTTATAATAATCATAATGCAAGTACTCTCAACTGCAATAAATGCAACAAGCAGTTTCGAACAGAAACATTTTTTTCATAATTTTTCGGATTTAAACAGTGAAATAGGGAAGGGCGTTGCTATTCAAAATTGAATATACAAGCTGCTTCGAGCATGCAACATGACGCTCGTTCAATCAGCGGAGTTAACAAACGTTGGATGTGAAACATCCCAAGCTCGCCGTGAAATCTGAGGATATGTGGTTCAAACGACCGTGAACCATTCCTGCTGTAGTTAGAAGCGAGGAGATACGATAATCATCTTTGTGATCTCTGGGCTCTCTCAGTTCGACCATTACCTGCCTGAAGAGGCTCTAATCCGGAATTCAGGCCAGAGGACAAGCGCTAGGACCTACGAGGTCATTCAGAGCTGTAGGGAAGACTGATACAGGGTGGTTTCAAAGAAGTAACAGGAGGGCAACCTCGCTGTTACCCTAACAATGAATTTTAAGAGGGTGTAAAGTCAGATGGAAGGAAGAATATGAACGGAGGCGCAGTAAATGAAATGGGGTGTCATGGATGAGGCATCGTGTCTATTGTTTGTTTGTTTGCATGGTATTTTTACGTTGCATGGAACCAGTGGTTATTCAGCAACGGGACCAACGGCTTTACGTGACTTCCGAACCACATCGAGAGTGAACGTCTATCACCAGATATACACCTCTCTCACACCACAATGGAATGCCCGAGAATCGAACTCGCGGCCACCGAGGTGGCAGCCCAACATCAAGCCGACCGTGCCACTGAGGGCATCGCGTCTATTTTCCAGGCTGTTGGGTCCGAAGCTGGATCATAAACTCGAAATTTGGTTAGGAAAAAGGCCACTGTAGAAATACACGTTCAAAATATAAGAATAGGAGTTTCCGACCTTCACTATGGTCCTCCTCGTGCTGCAAAGGACATTCGTGAATGTCGAAAGCTCCACCCCCCCCCCTCCACCCCACAAGGGACGGCTCTCCAGAAATAGAATGACGAACGCCACACTTCCAAATTCATACTCCGCGGAAGCCTGGACAAACTCTCCTGGGAAAAATTAATCTGCAACTTGCATACACCATCTCGACACCACGACCCCAAAGGCAGGTCGACCCATATTTTTTCTTTATTATTATTATTTTTTTTTTTTACTTCGTTTGGCGACAATCGGCGTTTTCTTTTATCCCACAACATGAAAGGAACAAATATATTCCCTGCAGCTACGTAGCCGTGGCCAACTTCCTTGTGCTTTTTCCCGGAAGGAGGCCTCTTTTGATGCATGAAAATATATATTTACTATCCTCTCTCTCTCTCTCTCTCTCTCTCTCTCTCTCTCTCTCTCTCTCAGAGAGGAATAAAGAGCAGGTCAAAAGAGGCTGGAAGTTGTTTGCAAAAAGAATTCGCTCGAGGCCTTAAGACTAAGAGTTCACTTCAGGACAACACATACAAGTACACACACACACACACGAGCCTGCTCGTACACCACATCAAGAGGTATATCATACAAAGAAGTCATATTTGTTTCTGCATGACAAAGCACTTCTCTTTTTCTCATTTTGCTTGAGCGTGCTCTCTCAAATATTCAATACATACAGACATACATACACACACACACGCATATAGATTATATATATACATATATACATATATACAAATATATATATATATAAATATAATACATATAAATATCATAATTATATATATTTTATATAAACATATACATATATGTATTTTATATAATTTATATATACATATATATGTATTTTTATAATTTAATTTTATACGAGCCAATAATTATTATATATATTTAGAATTAATGTATAGTACACATAGCCCACTGACACAAACAGCACAGAATGTTCTCTATATGTATACATAACTTTCGTCTGTAAGACCTAAAAAGTTTGAAATTTATACTCACGTCTTCTAAAGTCAATGGTCAACTATGCTTTAGCATAAAGAGCTTATATTATTACTGGAGGAAATAAGTTAATCTCTCTTGAAGTGTATAATATAAAATGTTGACACAACGAAAGACTTTGTGATGAACAAAATTAATAGTAATTGAATAAATATACTACTAATTAGTTGCGGACAAAAAAAAATAAAAAAATAAACTTCCAATTACTCAGCTTCTGAACATTAAGTCTTAAAAACATCTCTCCCATATTAAACCCTTATTAATAACGGCTCAGTTTACCATCTAATTGTAGCATAAATCAAAACTAATTCCATGTACAGTGAATCAAAATATATATATATATATATATATATATATATATATATATATATATATATATATATATATATATATACACACACATAGATATACTATTATAGATATATACATGTGGATATAGAATAATATATACTATATATATATTTAAATATATATATATATGATATATATAAAAAATATAATATATACATTAGTACACACGCCATATATATATATATATATTGATATTGCTGTTGAAGGAATATATCAATTACATAACTAAACCTCTCTTAACAACAGCATTCCTGTAAGCATAAATCAAATGTTTCAACGCCGTAAAATAAATTAAAACTAATTTCACGTAAAATTAATTAAAAGATATAATACATACATTATATATATATATATATATATATATATATTATATATATATATATATATATATCACATAAAAATACCGCCCTTACCAACAATATTCCTGTAAATCATAACTCCATGTTTCAGCGCCAATTTCTATTTCGGCCTCCGCCTTGGAAACTCATCTAGCGTTTACACAATTCACCGAGTTCAAAAGCTGCCTTACTTTATAAAAGGAAATTCAAAGTTAGACAGAAACCACATAAAAAATAAAGTCACAACCTTGCCAGGCACTCGTTGCGCGATAAATTTTTCGAGCAATTTTTTTTGTCGCCCCTTTTATTAGAAATATACATCTACGGCTCTTACAATTTGTAATATTTTATATACATTAAAAAACTGGGAAGATTCCTTAACACTGAATCTGAAATTTACCTACAAGTTCGCCATGTATTCGGTATATAGAATTGAACTGGATTAAACATAAAATTTAGCCCAAGGGCCAAGTACTGGGAACTATGAGGTCATTCAGAGCAGAGAAGGGAAACTGACAGTAAAAGGTTGGAAAGGTGTAACAGGAGGAGAACCTTGCAGTTGGACTATTGATCGATTGCTAGGGAAAGGGTGGAAAGGAAGATGGAAGAAAGAAAATATGAATAGAGGTACGGTAAAAGAAACGAAAGGTATTTCAGTTAGGGGAAGAATGGTCACTGCAAGGAACCTAAGGTAATGCCTACAGTGCACTGTGTGAGGTGCACTGACGGCACTACCACCCCACAAAGGGGGTATTCGGTATATACGCGTCATTCTCGCAATCAATGTAATTTATATTCACCTCTAACTAGATGAAAGAATCAAACGCATCAGATTCCAGTTGAATGACTTTCCGGGTTCTCAAATACCCTGAGGAACAAGTGCCATTGTGATGCAGTTAAAATCAGTAACTACCAATTACATGGCGGTATTATTCCACTGGGGCATTGGGTGGGGCGGGGGGACCGTGGAAGGGGGGGGCGGGGAAGAGGGGTTTATCTATACCCAATTCCTACAGCATTGTGAATAGATTTCCTTCAGAATAAAACCTTGAAATATCTCGTTCGAAAGAAACCTTCGCATTCCGAGTTCAGGGTATTGCGTCTCAATGCCATTATTACAGATGGCAGAATATATTCACATTCACCAAACGCCTTCGGCCATGCCCAAAGCGCCGTTAAGCCATTGTGAAACAGGATATTTCACCATGTTGTATGAAACGCAAGAATGAAACCTTCAGAAACCAGACAACCAGCTGAACGCTTATTGTCCTTGAAAAAAAATATATATAAATAAATACTCAGCCTTCGGTATAATAGATCGCCTCAAGCAAAATAGCAATTTTTTTAGTATTGTCGCTTACAAATGACCTATCTTGTGCCCTGAGCAACCAGTAACCATAGCAATTTTAGGTCGTCCGCTCCCAAGAGCCTTGAATTAAATTGTGCAGTTAAATAAGAGATGCATCCGAATTAAAGGACAATATTTCAACATAATTAAAGAGTGGATGTTTTAATATATATATATAATATATATATATATATATATATATATATATATATATGATATATATATATATATATATATAGATATATATATATATATATATATATATATATATATATACACACATGTATGTATATGTATGTGCAAACATTTTACTTCAATTCTACTCTAGTAACTAATTGTAAACCTTATACTAAATAGATTTATGAAAGAAAGTCAGATTCGAAATATACAATAACTCTGGTATTCTCTCCCTCTATACCCCCTAAACAGATTAATAAGTGTGGAAAATTCACCCTTATTCCTCTCTCTCTCTCTCTCTCTCTCTCTCTCTCTCTCTCTCTCTTTTTAGCACCACACCTCCGCTTCAATCAAGGGCAAAACACTTTAACCACAGCACTTCAGGTATGATGCGTTTAAAAAACCTGTAATCAAAGGTCATTTTGACGCCAGCGTTCTCCGTTAACCAATAATAATCTCTTAAAACTCTTACAGCATCCCTCCCATTCTCCTGCCGCTTATGCAGTAAGAATAATTTTTTTTCTCTCTCATTCTCTCCCCTATGAACTTTACCTTACGAAACACTGGGTGTAGTCATATCATCGCTAATACACTTCTTATATCAGTAGTAACACGCCCCAATTATCCAAAATACTCAAGGTACGTCAGATGTTAACCAGCACTAAATATGGTGGCAAAACGTCTATGCGCCTCATTATCATTATCTCCATTCTTCCATCATCATCAGTATTGGCTAATCAACACCTACATTGTTCTGCCATAAAAGGAAAAAGCAATTAAAGCGTAGTTTGGCCATTCTGCTTACGCATCATCTTCGACGCTCAACCACGAAACTGACATTCAAGCGAGTTCCCAAGATGAAAGCAAATCCATTACCAGGTATAAGAACTCACTGCGCTTCTTTTTATACAACCAAACCATAAGCTAATTGCCAAGAGGCTGTCAGGCCGTGGTATAGGGGTAGTTTACTATAGTTGATGTATATATACAAAAACAAGAACTTGATTAACAGAGAATATAACTCGATATCCCGATTTGATTTTTATTCTAGATTTATCACACCTCTTCTGTATCTGAAAATGCACCTTTGACATTATTTGATTTATGTAGATTTTTGGCATTATGCCAAGCGCTGGGGCAACTAAGGCCATTCAGCGCTGAAGCGGAAATTTGACAGTTTGAAAGGTTTAACAGGGGAAAACCTCGCAGTTGCAGCATGAAACAATTGTTAGGAGAGGCTGGAAAGTTAGATCAAAGGGAGAGAATATGAACGGAGGTACAGTAAATGGAATGAAAGTAGTTGCAGCTAGGGGCCGAGGGGAGGCTGCAACAACCTTAAGTAATGCCTACATTGCACCGAATGAGGTGCACTGACGGCAGTAGCCCCCTCTACGGAGGAAAATGCACCTAGTAGAATATAATAGAATATAGCATTCCAAACCAAAACTCATGAGCAGGGGCCTATGAGGTCATTCGGCGCTTAAACGGAGATTTACAGTAAAAAGGTTTGAAAGGTTTAACAGGGGGGATACCTCGCAGTCGCACTATGAATCAATTGTTAGGAGGGGGTGGAAAGTATAATGGAAGAATATGATCGGAAGTACAGTAAAACGAATGAAAAGGGTCTCGGTTGGCGACACTGAAGGAATCTTAAGTAATGCCTACAGTGCATCGCATTAGGTGCAATGAAGGCACTAACCCCCTACAGGGAAAATGCACGTGGTAGAAATGATCTTTCAAAGCACTAAGAAGTTATAAAGGAATATATCTACATCTCGTTCTTTCCCCATAAAACACACTTTTTTTCTTCCTGTTCTTCTTAACTACTCTTTCAGCACTTCCCAGTGCTTAGTTTCTTAATTACCGATTCTCTCTCCCACCTCATAACACGACTAGCAGGGCGCTCAGCTCCCCAAACGAGTCGACATTGAAAAGAGTGACCAGCGTTCGATTCCGAACACGACGAAAAGGAGTTAGCTGTACGAAATCTTCAAAATCCATTAGTCTTCTATTAACTTAAGCAGTGCATAACGGCCCTGGTTATTAGCAGACTGCTGTGGTTCGCAGCTGGAAGAAATCAGTAGTACCCTGTAAAATGTATACTGGCAAACAATAGCAAATGGGCCTAGAAGGACAAACATTCAGAAAATACCCCCCCGATATTCTCAATATACCATTATTAGGTGATTATAATTTATATTTATATATATATATATATTATATATAGAATTTATAATTATATATTATATATATATAATATATATCTATATATATGTGTGTGTGTGTGTGTGTGTGTGTGTGGTGTGTGTGGTGTGTGTGTGTGTGTGTGTGTGTGTGTGTGTGTAACTGAATCGCGAAAGTTTGGAACGTGATAAATCCATAAATAAAGGTATAAGCCACGAAGGACTCCGTTGTTTATTTTTCCTTCGTGGCTTATACCTTATATATATATATATATATATATATATATATATATATATATATATATAACAAATGAAATTTTTCCTCACATCACTGTCATTCATATGCATGCATAGGCTACAGATGTCCTTTAATAACTAATTCGCTCTATACTCGGAATTAATATATGTTGGCCAAGTCGGGAACATCACTGAAGTCCTGATTTCTCTTCCGTCCGCGGGTTCGAATCCACGAGAGGACGAAATTATCATCAATTAAAAAATCCCCTGATTAACATATATGAAATTATATTATATTCCGAGGTAGAGCGAATTGGATATTAAAGGACATTTGTAGTGTACTGCATACATATATATATATATATATTATATTATATATATATTAATATATAATATATATATATAGTATTATATATATATGTGTGTGTGTTGGTATATCTATATAAATATATATATATATATATATATATATATATATATATATTATATATATAATAATAATAATATATAATAAAAGGAGTACGTAATAACGCCAAAATATAAAAAGTAAGTACTATACTTCAGAGACTTATCTCTCTCTCCAGGTAGTAATGAAGAGACAGCAGCAGTCTCTGAAATATAGCTAGTACCTACTTTCTATATTTTGGCGTTTTTATGGACTCCCTTTATTAGATGGATTTCTGTTGTAACAGAAAAGTTTTATCAGTATATATATATATGTATATATATAACATATATATAAATATATAGATATATATATATATAATATATATAGATAATAATATATATATAATATAATATATATATATATATATACTAAGTATATATTAAAGCGATCCATTACACACTCACCCTAAGTCAGTTCCTATATATTTATTTACCCATAGTCGTTATTGGTCTCACCCTGCTGCTGTCGCGGCGGCTCCTCCTCCTCCTCCTCCTCCTCCTCCTCCTCCTCCTCCTCCTCCCCCCCCATTCGAGCTCCATTAAGGGGAGCTGTTAACCAACCATAACATCAAAGTACACCAGAAGGCACTTCGCTCACACGGCTGCGATACATACTCCAACCATGCGTTGGCTGGCACAGATTCACCCTCTGCCCTACTTCCAGATTTATTCTCTCTCTCTCTCTCTCTCTCTCTCTCTCTCTCTTTGGGGGAGTCGGGGAGCGATACTGAACTTTTTATTTGCTTGGGGAAGATTATATTTATGGATTATATGTTTATGGAGGAAACCCCTTACATGCAAGGGAGGGAGACTCAAAAATAATTTATGGGTAAAAAAAAAAAGAAAAAAAATGGGTAAAAAAAAATTGATGAGAAGAAAAAAAACCACTTGGAGAACATTATCCCTGTAGAAAACTTCTTTTTTTTTTATCTTTTATTAAAAAAATACAATTACATTCCAATAATTTACATTATTTGGATAATTCTGTTAATACAAAAATATAAATATAAACTTTAAAAACATTTTGCTACAAAATCAATATAAATCAAAATCAAAACGTATAGTTTAAAAATTCTTTAGTTATTTACTTGGAAATATTGCTTGTATAAATGCATTTAATATACATCCTTTGTTATTCCAATTTTTATCAAAAATTGATTTTGCTTCTATATCATAGATTAGTTTCAAGAAACTATAATAATTTAGTTTACAACATTTCCTAAGAACAGAATTAAACCATTTTCCTATTTAAATTTCGTTTTGAAGCGGACAGATTTGGAAGACATCGTTTATAGTTGAAGGTAATGATTATGAATTTTTACTGACGTTTACTCATCAAAAACATCTAGAGAAGAGGGAGTAAAAGAAAATGTCGCTATGATTAGTAAAAAAAAAAAAAAAAAAATCAAAGTAAAAATAGGGGGGGAAGAGACGGGGGAGGAGGAAGTGTCGCCAAATCATGAAACTAAAAATGAAAATCTTGAATAGGGGAAACGAGCATTTATAAATAGACGAATATAATTAATCTAAATATAAGAAAATGACAACGCCATATGAAAAACTACATCAAATAAAGGGGGAAAAGGCATATTTACAAAAACATGACATTAAGCTCATTTGCAGATCGAAACTAAGCAAATAGAGAAATTAAATCTGATGTCAATTACGAAGTACGATCTGATTCGTGAAAATTCTAATGCAGAAAAAAGTACGCCGTTAAGATAAAACCAATTTCATATCGATCTGCTAAAAAATTGGCAATTAGTATTACCCTCACAATAAAAAAACTATATTAAACCAGTTATGCTTTCACTGACCAGGTCTGTGGCCCTTTTTTGCTTCCATACCTCGAGCGTCCGGGCGCAGTTCAAACAGGAACCACCCTACCCCCCAAAAACGCAGTAAAACAATGACATGAACCAAGGGTCGATACAGGGAAAGAATAAAACAAGGATTCGTATCACTACGGAAAAGTGTCATGATGACGGCCTTGGAGGAAGGAATTTAGGATAAACCCATTTAATTAATACACAAAAGGAAAGAATTTATCAAAGACCCATCAGATAATCACCACTGTGGGATAGAATTGATCAAAAGGTCCATCTCATTACCATCAAGTGAAAGATAGAATTTATCAGATATCTAAAAACCAACCACTGGAGAACTAACTTTATCAAAGACCCATTTAATAATCACAACCGAAGGAAGGACTTTATCACATCCCCCATCTAATAACCACCACTGAAGGAAGGACTTTATCAGACACACATGAAATAACTACCACTGAAGGATGACCTTTTTCAAGGAGCACTCGAATAAACATTTTGTTCACAGGTCAGTTCGGCTATGGCTAAAATTTACGTAAGAAGATCATTCACCGCCTGGTTATAATGTCGTTATCAGTTTTAAATGTAACATATCCGACTGATCTTAAACTGCCAGGTCTGACAAAAAGATACAACCGAGTTTAACACTTTGCAAAGAATTCATCGATGGCCATTATTCACCGCTCGATGGAGAATCAATAGGGGATAATTAATATTAATGTATTCATACTACAGTAAGTTATCAAGGAACTTATATTGGGCCAATGAGTAAAGAAAAAAAAAGTTTAATCTGTCTTAAAAAATCCCAAGACACGGACATTAAATTATTCATCTAGAGTAGACGAAGGTGCTAATTTGCAGGATAAACAGGTGTGAATAAAATGTGGGAGTGTGCTCCTTCTGGGACCTCGAAAGCGCTTGGTAAGTATGAAGCGAAGACTTGGCAACTTATGGCGCGGGCACGGTATGGCGAGGGTAGCAAGAGACCTGGCTCAGGCTGGCTGTATGGATCTTAAGCGAGGTATTGGGCAATACGTTGGAGTCTTTAACTTGTATTGCGTAAATCATTTAAAAACATTCTCATTTTACACGTAGTTACCTGGAATTTTAATATATACAGATATATACTATTGTGTAATGGATACGCATATACAGTATATGCTTAAGTGCATATGTATGTATGTACAAAGTAAATTCAAGTATATTGATGTACATAAAATATTATGATATATATATATATATATATATATATATATATATATATATATATATCTTGATTTTGCACATAAATTACATATATTGTATATGTATTGAACTGTAAAATGAACTTTAAAATATATTTTTAAATAAAAGAGAGAGAGAGAGAGAGAGAGAGAGAGATGGAGAGACGAGAGAGAGAGAGAGAGAGAGAAATAACTTGTCTACATGACCGAAAGTGTAAGAGCAACGACTGAAAGAGTGAGAAAGCTTGACATACGAAGGTGATAATTAGAGGATAGTAGGGTGAAAAGGATTAATTATTCGGGTGTCTTGGAATGGAGGAAAAGAAGACTCCTTTAAATGTAAAAGGGGCGAGAACGTGTTCAATGCGAGTTGGTTCGTGTGGAAAGTTTCAACTAAACTAAAACAGCAGTTCCGAATAGGACGGAACAGCGAGGCTTCTTCCTTTGTCTATGCTGTGATCCAGTGATCGTAGCACCATTTTGCAAACCGTCAGAAACACGAAACTTTAACCTCCAAACAAGGGCGTTCTTATGTTTGTTTGTATGGTGTTTTTACGTTATTCAGCAACGGGACCAACGGCTTCACGTGACTTCCGAACCACGTCGAGAGTGAACTTCTATCACCAGATATACACATCTCTCAAACCTCAATGGAATGCCCAAGAATCGAACTCGCTGTGAACTCGCTGTGGCAGGCAAAGACCATACCAACCACGCCACTGAGGCGCTTGGGCGTTCTTATGAGACTAAGTCAATGGTGAAACAGCTCTTTTATAAATAACGGGGCGTGAAATTGCTCTATGCGGTGGTCAGGTTGGAAACTGTCCAAAACTAACCTAACTGTAATTTTTCTTTTGAGGTGACTGCAAATGTCCGCAGTCGATGAATTCGTAGCTAATTATGATAAGTTTGTTTGTTTGTATGGTGTTTTTACGGTGCATGGAACCAGTGGTTATTCAGCAACGGGACCAACGGCTTTACGTGACTTCAGAACCACGTCGAGAGTGAGCTTCTATCACCAGAAATACACATCTCTCACACCTCAGTGGAATGCTCGAGAATCTAACTCGCGGCCACCGAGGTGGCAGGTCAAGACCATACCGATTACGCCACTGAGGCGCTTCTAATTTTTGATAGGAGACGACCCACGTTGATCGCCACCCACAGGAATTTACAGATGTCGAATACATAGGTCAATCATAAACGACCCAATATTAGTCTTATAAAGAAACCATTAGCGTGTAAAATAACACAAGGACAACAAAGAACTCTTATTGCCTTAATTTAGAGTTCACAAAGAGTTTTTCTAACAATAAAAGCAATATATTTTAGATGAAAATATATGCAGTTCTGGATTTATTGTAATAAAACTTAAAGAAAAAAAATAGACGTGTAAAAGGGCCTTATAACTGAACAACCATATAAAAAAAAATTCTTTACAAGACAAGCTAGTAAAAAATATGTACAGTGTGTGTATAGACGTGCGCGCGCACACATACACAGGCGGGAATGCACACACACACACACACACACACGGACGTAAAGCCATAAAAGCCAATACCTTGCTACGCAATCTAAAAAAAATTAAAAAATCCAAAATAATGGAGTCTTAAAAACCCCACCCACCGAAAACTTTTTAAAACCTAGGCCGTCAATTTGTTGGAGAGGGCTGGCTAGCGTGGGCGGGAGTAAAAGCAAATGGAAACTTTCAAGTCCTAATAATACCTAATTATGAAAAAATGTGTCCTCTAATGAGCACGTCTCATTCATTCGAAGTCTCCAAAAAGTGGCTCGTGAGCAGAGAGAGAGAGAGAGAGAGAGAGAGAGAGAGAGAGAGAGAGAGAGAGAGAGAGAGAGAGAGAAACGTTTATAATACCCAAGGAATATGATAAACATCAGGAGATTAATGATTTGCGCCTGCGAAGAGATGCCTACTGTACAATAGGTACTTACTGTATGATGATAGCAACCTCTCTTAATCCTTTGAAATTACTATTCTCACTGCAGAGATTTATAACAAAATCAAATTTTGTTGGACTTCATTTACCTCTGTCAAGTGTGAACAGCCTACCAACTGCTTCAGTCTGAGGAGGAGGAGGAAGAGGAGGAGGAGGAGAGAATCTTTTAAACCAACCTGGCAGACAAGGAAAGGCTCCAGCAACCCTCCTTGGGCAACGCCACCTACTTACCTCCTCTGTACCGGTACACCCACTCCTAAGGTCCACCTCGCCTAAATTTTGCAGTGGGCAACTAATCTCTCTTTCTCTGTCCCGAAGGGAAGCTACAAATACCGGTAGGGGAAGGGACCGGTTTGTGTCCTTGGGTAGCCAAAGCTATCTCGACACGATCATCCACCCAGGGCGACTCTATACGGGATCGAAACCTTTTAACGAGAGAGAGAGAGAGAGAGAGAGAGAGAGAGAGAGAGAGAGAGAGAGAGAGAGAGAGAGAGGTGTCTTATTTATGGAGAATAGACGGAGGGGAGGGGTGGGGAGAACTTGATCATCATTTGAACTAGTTTCATGAGAGAGAGAGAGAGAGAGAGAGAGAGAGAGAGAGAGAGGATGTAATTGGAATGCCCTATCCACCTCGAAACAGTATTAGGAAACGTTTTATTGATATTACTAAGCGAAATTTTCATAATACCAGTAACTTTCCTGTGATGTATATTTATGAGAGAGAGAGAGAGAGAGAGAGAGAGAGAGAGAGAGAGAGAGAGAGAGAGAGAGAGTCCCTGACTTTATATCCATCTGAATAAACCTTTAAACGGGGTAAATTATTGAACATACCAAACTGAATCCTGGAATTTCCTGTGGCGACCGGAAATTTTATCCGGTTGCTTCCTCCTCAGTCCTTACATATGTAATTTCAAACTATTACTATTATTATCATTATTGTTGTATTTGGGAAGCAGACCCTCTCCCTAGCATACTTTATTAAACGTCATGGCTACCTCAGCAGCGTTACGCTTGTAGAAAGTCCTCTATTTTCCGAATAGCGACCCTTTCCGTGCTACTTAAAACAGACTAGTAGAGCGTCTATGGAGGCCATTTGATAATGACCTCTATAGGCGCTGAACTGGCCATTACGTTTAATAAAATATATTATTTTCATTATTATTAATTTATAAGTTATGTAGAAGATGCTCTAGATATTAAGCATTAAATGTAAGTATAAATCTTGAAAAAAAATTACTTTTGAAAATGTCTGATTTATGGTTTTTGACACGTCCATGATAAAATCAGTGCTTCCAGCGTTTTCGTTCCGAGTGCCTTTCGAAATAACGTTCATGAGAGGGCCAACCTGTATTTAGTCCGAGATCTAAACAAATAAAAGAAAATAAAATAAACAAAAAAAAAAACTTGGTGACCCACTTGTAAGATTCAAAGGTATTGTGATGTAAAAGATGAAAATTTAAACGAACCTTAGTATAAAACATGGGGAAATGCAAAAGTTTACAGTGAAAATGAGATGTCAATAATTAGTGTCACGGATTGCTGACCATCTCGGAAAATAACTCAACAGCCAATCTTTCGATAGACACCTAATAATAAGAGACTCCCTTTCTACTCAACGAAAACAATAGTTAGGTAGACACCTAATGATGGAGACTTGCTTTCGCCTCAACGAAAACGAACCAAATACAAGAGTGCCATTGGGTGAAATAAAGCCCTTTTTTAAATAATATATTTTATCTCCCCTGAAGGAAGTGTCTTCGAAGTCAAAACTAGACTAACATTCCCGCAACAAAGCGCAAACCAAAACAGCCATGCAACTTGCTATACAGTAGAAGCTTCCACAGGATAAAAAAGTTTAGAGAGATACATAACACTCCAAACTGTTAAGTCCAATGCCTGATAATTACCGTAATGCCTGATAATTACTGTAATTTCCTCAAGTTGCAGGCTTACAGTCTAACTCTGATGGACGTAATTATACAATTACAAACTCAATTGTTCACTCCCTCTCCACCAGATGTGTAATGGCAGAGACGATATCAAATAAATATAGTATATGGATTTTAGAAGGGGTATCAAAAGGCAGGTACCAATTGAAATTACAACCCTTAACCTAGGCGAACAATCTAATTTACATATAAAATCCATTATTTCCTTCGCTATCATTGCAAATTGCATGGCATACAATGTACCAGGGAGAAAAGTAAAATACTACTAGTGCTTTGGTAACTAAAGTTCATCGTCGAACTTTATTTTCTTAATAATTACACGCACAGACCAATCGAACAGGGGAAAACTAAGCAATTTTGGCAAGTCGTAGGAAAATAAAAGAACAATTAGAACGTATAGGCGCTAGGATTATACCTAACGAAACGACACACTTCCCATTTAAGGGGTGGAAGGTTTTCAGCGTTAAGGGAACACGGAAGAATGGGAGAAATGGCTATGTATTTTTTTAAAAACATTATAACGAACACCAGTAATTCGTGACCACTATCCCCACATAAACCAACTTCTTACAATGGTACTTCATTCACTTCTCCTTCACTGTGATTAGTCCATTTATATAACACCTTGTTCCCTTTCTAACACCGCTCCACTATTATGCTAACCGTTAAGCAAGAGATTGTGCTGTTAAAACACCTTATTCCCTTTTATAACACCATTCCACTACTACACCAACCTTTAAGCAAGAGCCTGTGCTGTTATAACACCTTACTCCCTTTTATAACACCACCCCAGTACTACGCCAACCTTTAAGCAAGAGCCTGTGTTGTTATAACAACATTTATTCCCTTTAAAACACCATTCTTCTGTTATGCTAACCTTTAAAGCAAGAGCCTGTGCTGTTATAACACCTTATAACACCTTAGTCCCTTTATAACATACCACTCCACTATCATGCCCACCTTTAAGCAAGAGCCTGTGCTAAAATAACACCTACTTCCTTTTATAACACCACTCCAGTACTACGCCAACCTTTAAGCAAGAGGTTGTGCTGTTATAGCACCTATTCCCTTTTATACCACCACTCCACTTATACGCCCACCTTTAAGCAAGAGCCTGTGCTATTATAAAACCTATTCCCTTTTATACCACCACTCCACTTACACGCCCACCTTTAAGCATGAGCCTGTGCTGACAAAAGGCCAAGAAGCTTAAATCAGCCAACCGCTATACTTCATGTCTTCCCCATCTTGCTTTTTATAATTTTCCTCCAGTCCAACTTCTTTAACATTCCTTCAATATTCACCCTTCATTAGGGACAATTCCTCTGTCAAAGTCATTTGAACAAAAATAGGACTCTGTGGCCTACGAAAACTACACAAATTTAAACTACACAATTTCCCTTCATAACCAGTTTGGTAAATGGTTCTAACCTACCATAAACCAACAAAAGTAACTGACTGGTTCCAATCTACCCAAACACCAACTCTGGTGGCAACTGGCTCAAATCTAAGCCAAACCAACTATGGTAACTGGTTCCAATCTACCCCAAAAGAACTAAAGTAACTGGCTCCAATCTACCCCGAACCAACTTTGGTGGCAAGTAGCTCTAATCTATACCAAACCAACGTTGGTGGTAACTGGCTCCAATCTACCCTAAAAAAAAAAACTCTGGTAACTGGCTCAAATCTACCCTAAACCAACTATGGTAACTGGCTCCAATCTACCCCAATCAAACGAAAGTAACTGGCTCCAATCTACCCCAAACCAACTCTGGAAACTGGCTCTAATCTACCCCAAACCAACTAAAGAAACTGGCTTCAATCTACCCCAAACCAACTCTGGAAACTGGCTCTAATCTACCCCAAACCAACTAAAGTAAAGTAACTGGCTCCAATCTACCCCAAATCAACTCTGGAAACTGGCTCTAATCTACCCCAAAACAACTAAAGTAACTGGCTCCAATCTACCCCAAATCAACTAAAGTAACTGGCTCCAATCTACCCCAAACCAACTCTGGAAACTGGCTCTAATCTACCCCAAAACAACTAAAGTAACTGGCTTCAATCTACTCCGAAACAACTATGGTAACTGGCTCCAATCTACCCCAAATCAACTCTGGAAACTGGCTCCAATCTACCCCAAAACAACTAAAGTAACTGGCTCCAATCTACTCCGAAACAACTATGGTAACTGGCTCCAATCTACCCCAAACCAACTAAAGTAACTGGCTCCAATCTACCCCCAACCAACTCTGGAAACTGGCTCTAATCTACCCCAAAACAACTAAAGTAACTGGCTCCAATCTACTCCGAAACAACTATGGTGGTAACTGGCTCCAATCTACCCCAAACCAACTAAAGTAACTGGCTCCAATCTACCCCAAACCAACTCTGGAAACTGGCTCTAATCTACCCCAAAACAACTATGGTAACTGGCTCCAATCTACTCCGAAACAATTATAGTGGTAACTGGCTCCAATCTACCCTAAATTCAACTATACGCTAAGTTATCCATGAAACCTTGTAGGGCTATATGAACCTCTAAAATGAATAACCTCTTCACAACAGACTAAGTTAAGTCTTCCCCGGAGAAAACCACTTGACCTCAAATCTCGAAATCTAATAACCTGGCGATATTCAATTGGGATTTCGAGGCCGACGATGACGTCAGATTCGTGACGTCATCGCCAAACTAAATTTTCATCCGAGTTCCGGAGATGGCGTAAAGGAGAATCTGCACACGTTGTTGCCATGTAGGATGATTCCTCGTTGGAAGTTTCAAGTTCCCTTATGGTATTGTTGACCTAATTGCATCGATGTATCATATATAATTTATATTTATAATTATATACGTGTCATATACCAGCCAAACAACATTAACTCATATGTATGTCAGAAAACGACATTTCAGAGTTCCAAAACAACAAGCGACAGAGGAAACGACAATACCATGTGGTAGAGCGACAACATTGTCAAACAATTCGGTATTCGCTAAAAACAGCAGTACTACATGCTTACATCAGCAAAGGAGACTGCAATACACGATAACGTTGAAGGCTAAGTTGACAAGATTATCTATATTAATAAGGTCATACACGTCTTATCGTACCAAGACAAGGAGGTATTAAATTAAAAATTTATGTAAAAAAAAAAAAAATCGTTCATTCTCGCGCCCTATTACGACTCTCAGCTGGTCCCACCAGATCTCTCAATCCCGTCAGGATAAGTTAAGTAGTAGAGAGAAAGTGTAACTGCCTTGAATATATCTATAGTTATAGAATCATATATACTGAACACTAGACATTTTAATTACAATAAAATCTTAATTCAGTGATAACCAAGAAATAGTTTAGCTACGCTTTCAGCTTCAAAACTTACGTTACACTTAAATCAGATGTCTGGCACACGATAATCATCAGTAATACTTTACAAGCACTTTGTCATCTCCCCTGTTCACAAAGATTCACGCCAACGCCAATGCGCAATAGCATTTGAAAGATAAAACTGCATTTAAATTTGTAAAACTTTACACTCAAAATATATGACAATTTTGACTGTGTGAGAGTGTGTGTGTGTGTGTGACAATGCTCCATAACACCTGCCTGTTACATTGTACTTCCATAAGCCATTTTTTTACATATGTTAAAAACGCACACCAAGATTAACATTTTCAGCAGGGGTTACTGCAAGATAAATTCTGAACAAAATATACCCCATTCTTGATTGATTTATAGCTTTTAGGCATTATGCCAAACACTGGGGCAACTAAGGCCATTCAGCGCTAAAACGGAAATTGACAGTGAAAAGATTTGAAAGTGTAACAGGAGGAAAACCTCAAAGCAGTTGCACTATGAATCAATTGTTAGGAGAGGGTGGAAAGTAAGATGGAAGAAAGAGAATATGAACAGAGGTACAGTAAATGGAGGGGAAGTGGTTGCAGCTAGGGGCCGAAGGGACGCTGCAAAGAACCTTCGGTAATGCTTACAGTGCACCGAATGAGGTGCATTGACAGCACTACCCGCCCCCCGCTACGGGGATACCCCATTCTTGCTGTAACATTGTGTTATGTAAGCCCATGTTTGCATTACTTGGTTTTTTTATTTATTCTTTTTTTTATTTGCACTTCTGTTCTAACACACCCCGCCTTGTTTACGCCCGACTAACGATTACTTTAATTCTCCGGCGTGAAAACTGCTTCGGTAAACGGCAGTCCCTGCTCTTTGTCTTTCATTAGCTGATGTTTGTTTTCTGCTACTGTTTAAAGTCTCTCCTTCCCTTTCGGTCAACAAGCAGTGTGGTGCTATTTATAGCGTCACCTGGCCATATGCGAGCCAAAAATAAATGGTTTCGTTTCTGTTTACTCAAAGGTGTGAGATTTTCCTATAAAAATATCCTGGGGTCCTCCCACGCACTGTTAGGCAATAATAGAGGTTTGTTTAAGGCAAATAGTTAAGGCAATTCAATGATTAGGCTGTAAGAGGGAGGAGGAGGGAGGGAGAAAGGGAGGTCGATAGAGCATTTTTTACGGCAAAAACTTCAGCCCTTATCATTACACAAATATCTATCATATATATATATATATATATATATATATATATATATATATATATAAAGTATCTATACATTCAAATGAAGAACATAAATTGAAGATGCCTGCCATAAGGGGCATGATTAAATGACAGTTGTTGAGTTGCTTATTTTCACAGAAATTAAGATAAAGGACAAAGCCTTCATCTCATTTCACGTTAAGGTGAAAAAAGAAAAATTCTCTTTTTTTTGTTAGGCAATCCCAAGCGCAAGGTTCCCGTAGTTTTAAAGCTTTTTATCGGAAATTTGTTATTCTTCTGCTATATATGTTTGCATGCGGCTATAGTTATTCATCTTTTTTTTCTTTTTTTAAAACAAAACTTTATGCGTAGACGATGACGTTATCGAGTAAAGAGGAATTTTGTGGGATCGCTCCCTTGTTCGAGTGTGCTGTACACAAATCGATTTTTGTTTGAACAATGTAATTAAATGCGCTTGCTCGAAATGTTGGCAAAATACCCTGTGTATAATCAAATTATGTATGTCTGTCTATACCACGCCAATGACTATTGAACCAAGCGGATTATATACATATACATACATATACTATATATATATATATATATATATATATATATCTATATATATATATATATGACATATATATATATAACATCATATATAACTATATATATACATATATATATATACTGGATATATATATATATAATCATTTTATATATACCAATATATAATAGTATGAATATAATATACATATTTAACATACTATTTTTTGATATATATATATACATATATATATATATATATATATATATATATATATACATTTACATACATACATACTACATACATACATACATACTATATAATCCGCTTGGTTCAATAATCATTGGCGTGGTATAGACAGACATACATAATTTGATTATACACAGGGTATTTTGCCAACATTTCGAGCAAGCGCATTTAATTACATTGTTAAAAAAAACCGATTTGTGTACAATATACTCGAACAAGGGAGCGGATCCCACAAAATTCCTCTTTACTCGATAACGTTATCGTCTACGCATAAAGTTTGTTATATAAAAAAAAAAAAACGAATATAGCCCATGCAAAAATTTATAGCAGAATAATAAATTTCCGATAAAAAGCTTTAAATCTACGGTTACTTTGGCATGGGATTGCCCCCCAAAAAAGAAGATATTTTTACTTTAACGTCCGCTAAGAAGTGCCCAAAACCCGTGAAATGAGATGAAGGCTTTGTCCTTTATCTTAATTTCTGTGAAAATAAGCAACTCAAAAACTGTCATTTAATCATGCCCCACATGACAGGCATCTTCAAATTATGTACTTCATTTGAATGTATAGATATATGTGAATAAATACGATTTACAAATATATATAATATATATATATATATATATATATATATATATATATATATATATATATATACACACACAGAAATGCATATTTACGTATACATACATACATACATATATATATATATATATATACTATATATATATATATATATATATATATATATTGACTGGTAAAAATGTTCTGTAACAACAGAGTTCCATCTAATAAAAGGAGCCCATAAAAACACCAAAATAGAGAAAAAGTACTATATTTCAGAGACTGCTGTCTCCCTCTTCAGGTAGATGAATGAGAAAAGTTTACAGAAAAGGTGGTATTTATACCAAGAGGTCCATCCACAAACAAGCCATTTAAGTCACCCCCGCTGATAATCTTCCTTTAATCTTCTTAAGGGTTGGTTGAATGAAGACGTTGTCGATCGTGTCCGAAATCCATCCTCCTTTTGCTTTTTCTCATTCATCTACCTGAAGAGGGAGACAGCAGTCTCTGAAATATAGTACTTTTTCTCTATTTTGGTGTTTTTATGGGCTCCTTTTATTAGATTATATATATATATATATATATATATATATATATATATATATATATATATATATATATATATATATATACACGTATATATACTATATAATTATATATATATATACGTATATATATATATATATATACGTATACACACATATAAACATAAATATACATGTTTTTGGAATTGTCACATGAAATTTTAATATTTATTTTTCAGTTTATCTTCATCTACTGTGGGGTCAATAACCTAGATGTTGTGACGCCAGTTTTAGTTGCTATAATTAATCAGTGTACTTAATTACGAGAACATGTACACCGAAAACCATCGCTTACAGAACCACGCATTTATCTATAACCTGGGTTATAAAATAATAAATTCAATAGAAATCACTGGCCACAATATCCAACCAATATCCAATTTAATTGTATGATCAATGGATATAAGTAACATTTTCAACAATTTATGATGAATCGCATTTGAAAAAAAAGGAGAAAAAAACGAAAGGATCAATTAACGCCGTCATTATCTGAAAACCATTAATATCAATTTGAAATATGAGACCCTATTATTGAGCAGTTCAGGCAATTAGCCGCCATGAATAAAGAGGCAGGAGGAGGGCTTCATCCCAAAAGCCTCAACGTAATAAAACAAAAGATATTAAAAAGTTATAATTACATTCTCACTGTTCCTTTCATGTTACAATAATTCTTTATAGAAATGTACAAAATTCTCGATTACTTTTTTTATCATATTTTTTACCTAATTGCTCAAATAAACGTGTAGTTTCTACCATTAAACTTTAATTAAATAATGTCATCAATGGTATATAAAAAAAACTCAATAAGCATGTGAGTAATATAGCAAAACCCCTTATGACAAAAACCACATAGCAAGAGTAAAACCCTTTGAACAAAATGTGGATTAGTATATTCTAAATTAATATCCGGTTCTTTTACAAATCAAAAGGATCCACAACACAAGGACGCTTCAACTCTTGATATATTTAAACTAAAATACTCAGCGCCTTTCTGTATTTTAACCCATTCAAAATTTGTGCTTACGACAGCGAAAACCAAAACCGGCGATGAGAGAGAAGCCTTTGAAGAATCTGGGACCCAAAAACCATCAAACTGTTAGTTAAACGATCCCAATTTCTCCCCAAGAATCTCTGGTGTCTCTATTAAATCTCAAGTAGTCAATTTGACTCGTATAAAAGTTCAGTCAGATACAACTAAAACCCATCCACCCACCAAAACAATTCAGAAATTCACTCTGTTCATGAAAATCTGATAAGGACCTTGATACATTTTGCAGCACCTACCTAAAACCCTGATCAAAGTTTCAAAGTTTTGATAATATATATATATATATATATATATATATATATATATATATATATATATATATATATATATATATATATATTATATAGTATATATATATATATATATATATATATATATATATATATATATATTATATATATTATATTATATATATGTATATATAATATAATATATATATATATATATATATATATATATATATATCTATATATATATATATATATAATATATATATATTATACATTGAAACTTTGATCAGGGTTTTAGGTAGGTGTTGCAAAATGATTCGAGATCCTTATATTTATTTACTATATATTACATATAATATAAATATGCGTAGGTGTAAAACTCACACACAGCAACAATAAGCTTCATTAAACAATATGGGAATAAATATTAATAGCTACTGTCTGAACGGAGAGAGTATTTATCCAACCAGCAGAACAATGGATGTCTGAGCATGTTATCCCCGTAATTGACGTTCAAGTTCAAATACTGCAGTTACAAGACTACTCGAGTTATTCTGAATATTGATTGGGTTTAAAAAATTATAATTATAGTACACTAACAAATTTGGTACAATTAATCGCCTATTTTAAAAGTAATACTTCATGCTAAACCTGAAACCTCGTTCGCGTAACTTTTTTTTACACAGTACTAAGTATTAATCGCCCATTCATACATTTCGTTCTCAATATACCCACTCCGTAACCCATCGCAAAATTACAATCGCGTCAGCAATCTTCACCAGACACTAAAATGGATGATAAAATCACAAATCATCCAACTTGACGCAAATCATCTAACAAATCACAAATCATCAAACTCGATGCAAATCATCTAACTCAAACCACAAACCTGCATGGTAGCCCCTACAGCAAACACGTCGCTGGTCGAAGAAAGATTCTTATTATTAATAATAATAAAGCAAGGCTTATCAGGTACATTTTCACTTAATAAAAATACTTCGCTTTGAGAAACGATCTCCACGAGAGAACCCCAAAAAAGGACTTCCTCGGCGTAAGAGACAACGGAAGCTACAGGGTAACGTGAGTCACGTGACAGTTCTTAAAATTCGTCACGTTCGCTCCGCCCCTCTCGTTCGTCGAGCACTCTCTCTCTCTCTCTCTCTCTCTCTCTCTCTCTCTCTCTCTCTCTCTAACCGTATGAAATCACTCCTGCTGTAGTTCCCTTGTTTGTCAATTTTGTATACATGATTTATAGTTGAGAAGCGAAGCTCAAAATTTTTCCAGTTTCACCTCAAGTACAAAGTAATTATATCGATACGTGGAGTTTATCGAATCCTTTTTCTGCTACTATCATACAGAGTGTACATAAAGTCCCAGTACTATTGCAAGTATTTATTACCAGTAATGGTGCTGGGACTTTATGGACACCCTGTATTATAATAATAATAATCTGCAAGAACACCAACGATACTAATGATAATTGTCAGAAATCCGCAGCAGTAATAAACTGTCTTGTCTATTTTCATTAGTATATTAATCGTATATTTAACTCCCGGCCCATTATCAAATCCTCAACTTCTCACTTCTCAGATATGTTATGTTTAGGCCTCTGAAAGCGCCTCCCCATTACCACGTTAAAAAGTACTCAAGTGACGAAAATTAAACGCGTATTTTAAGCCTTAACATCTTAACCACTTATTTAACCAGGTTTGTCGCTGTCAAAAATCGCTTAATGTCCAACAGCAGAGTCGATAAATCGGTGTTTAGTTTCCAATAAGAATAAATATGCTACAAATTCTACAATATCATGCCAGATCAGACCAGCTCAAAAGATGCCAAAGTGCCACCCCCACCCCCCACGGCCGCCTCCTTAGTTACGCCACTGCCATTCAAGAATTATAAGAAAGAAAATTCCAGCGCATGAGGGTAAGTGAAAACAGTGCGCTATTTTGGCTTGTTATCTACGCATCACCTACTCCCAGGTGCATCTGATGTCTAGGCCAGTCCTTTACGACGCTCCTGATTGGCTGTTGATAAGCCACTCACAGGGCTGAAAACTCTAAGTCTCTCTCGGGAGTTTACTTAGGCAGGATGTAAGTTCCATCTCTCCTGAGGGATACTTTTGAAAGACGTATCTCTAAGGAGAGGTGGAACATACATCCTGCCTATCTGAAGTCTCGAGAGAGACTGAGAGTTTCCAGCCCTGTGACTGGCTTATCAACTGCCAATCAGGAGCGTCGTAAGGGACTGGCCAAAACATCAGATGCACGGTTGATGTGACTCTACTATAGTACTACTAATCATGGTGGAAGCTCCTCGGGAAGCCGTGTTTAGTACTAATCCCTCGGGGATGAAAGTATTATATATATATATAATATATATATATATATATATATATATATATATATATATATATATATATATACACACACCCATTACTATATTGTGTGGTTGACATATTATACCCACAATGCCATCCAACCAGTTATCTATGCATACCCACACACACACACACACACACACACACACACCCACCCACTAGCACATATCTATGCAATCAGCCACATATACTACATGCATATCTGGCATGCGCATGCGCAAGCACACACACACACACACAGACATCGAAAACAATACCTAAGTGCTCCGCAAACTCTCTCAGGCCCTAATATCAAGCGAAACACGCTAAAACAATTTCGGAGTCACTACAACTTCAGACTTTAAAATTTAAAAGCTTGAGCGGGACCTCTCCCCCAATCCCCGTTCCCCCGCCCCCCACTCCCCACTTCATCCACCCCCAACCCAAAAATGACCAATCTATCACCCGAGCGTCACAGATTAGGATTTAATTAAGGGATTTATTTTTTGTTTCGCAAGTTACTAATGAGACATAAGAGGAATGGGAGAGGTGGTGAGGGAGGTGGGGGGAGGGGGTGAGTGAGAGTGAGGGTTCCTTTCAAAGCTTATAAACTTCGGCTCAACTTAAAAAGTTGTTGAACCCGATATAAGGGATGGAGACGCAGAAAAGGATTAACTGAAGGCAAGTGACAGCTAAGACCTTTGATCTAATACTGAAGGAATGGAGTTGTAAAGAGGCTCACTAAATTAACATCTAAATTGAACAGTAAGAGAATTTGATGAAAAGTGACTAAATCCCAATTTTCATCTAATATAATAACAGAGGCCAAAGTCTAGACCTAACATTCCTCATAGTGGGGTAATGCCGTCAGCGCACCTCATGCGGTGAACTGTAGGCGTTACTTAAGGTTCTTTGCAGCGTGCCTTCGGCCCCTACCTGCAACCCCTTTTATTCCTTTTACTGTACCTCCTTTCATATTCTCTTTCTTCCATCTTACTCTCCACCCTCTTCTAACAGTAATTGATTCATAGTACAACTGCTTTGAGGTTTTCCTCCTGTTACACTTTTCAAAGCTTTTATTCAATTTCCGTTTCAGCGCTGAATGACTTCGTAGGTCCTAATGCTTGGCCTTTCGCCTAATTTCTATATACAATTCCATTCAACAGACCTAATATTATTGTAGGGGAATTAATCAAATACGTAGTTCCTAAAATGTTTAAAAGGGTGAGGATAAAATAGCAGTAGAATCTATAATGCATTTGCTTGACTTTTGCTTTAAAAGTTAGGCCTTATAACGATGGAGATGGAGTTAGCATACAGACTCTACTAAAATCAAAGGGGTAAAGGTTAGCCACAACATCAGCGTCCTCTGAAGAATTACAGCTCATATTCTGATGAAAGCTTCAACGACATCGAATATTCAAAAGGTGACAATTAGACAAAAGCGAAAAATAATCACGCCATATTTACAACATGAATTCTTCATTACACTCTCGGGTTTTCGAGTCTCATTGTGACCCAATGCCCGTCCCCTCACGACCCCTCAGGCTGGCGTAAGCTTCACTTATGTCACAGGTGACTATATGTCAATGGGATCTAGCATTCATAGGTAGTCACTCAAGTACTGACAGGAAGACAGCACTCAAGAGGATTGATGATAAGAGTGAGGCAAACTCTGAATTTCGCTTACTCGGGGAGTAAGCCAACAGACTGCTTTGTTGTTGTTGTAGTTGTTGTTGTTGTTGTTGTTGTTAGGGGGTAGGAAAGACTAAAAATGCCTGAAAATAAATAATGTGCATGTTAACCTGTACAGAAAAAAAATTTCTAATAAAATATAACGTATTTATTTTAATTTTCGTTGGTGAAACAAGGCCCTACTTGACAGTAGATTTTAGTACACGCCTCGAGTAAGCTGGAGGTTGGCTCACGCCTTGTAGTTTCCCTTTCTCTCATTTCTCTTCCTCGGGCTTGGGCTAGGTAAGGGTATTTCATTGGCTAGCCAACTTCATTATTCTCCGCATCTTACAAAGGAGGACCGAGGAGGCCTTTGATTTGTTAAAAGCAGGATAAACAGTGCAATAATTAATTACCAAGTATTTCTGAAAACCAAAGGATGGCAGCCTTCTTCATGTGAGTGTCCCAAAACAATATTGTATTTATGTTAATAAAGCATGAGAGTAAAAAATAAGAGGAGAATTTCGCATGAATCCACAATGTCACACTTACAAAAAAAAAAAAAGAAAAAAAAAATGAAAAAGTAAATGAAAAAAAAAAAATCCATTTCAGCACGCGGTTACTTCATTTTCAAAAAAATGTATAAAGTATACGCACTGTCGCATGGAATCACACGTGCATACACATGCATACCCCTAAACAACCACAAGCGGACTGCGAATGTCACAGAACTTCCAGGAAAAAGAAAATTCACCAAACAAGTTGGTGTTTCCAAGAGGACCTCTGCATAACTGTCCAAATCAAGAAAACACTTCCCGCAAACAAAGGAACGCAATTAGAGAGAGAGAGAGAGAGAGAGAGAGAGAGAGAGAGAGAGAGAGAGAGAGAGAGATGGTAGTTGTTGCTGGCGTTGTGTTGGGGTAAAGATACAGCTCGCCTGTCCATCACCTACGCTTGGCACAAGAACAATGGAAGCTCCCAAAGTGAAATGGCATCTGCAGTGTGAATATATACCTCTCCACAAAGGTCAAACGACTTTGTAATAAAATCTTTTTTGGAGGGGGGGGTGGGGGGCGCCCGCCATTTCGAATCGAAATCTTGATTACAATAATATTCACAAAGACGCTCGATACAGCTGCTGAGACGGACATAGTCAGGATACGAACTTCTAGAAAATGTAACTATTTACTGACACTCCACATACCGTTAATGACCTCGCGTCACAATTTTCTCTTCCAGGTCACAGGAAAGACATATGTTCATGATATTTAATACTGACATTCTAATCTAACATAATATTAAGTTCAATATCCATACAATAAATAACGCATTGCAACGGAAGTATCTTAGCATTCAACAAGCGAGAGATTGCGTAGGAAATGTGCAGGAATAAAATGATGTAAAGCGCTAAAGTGGCGTGGTCGGTATTGTGTTAGCGTACCACCTCGGTGGCCGCGAGTTCGATTCTCGAGCATTCCATTGAGGTGTGAGAGATGTATATTTCTGGTGATAGTTCACTCTCGACGTGGTTCGGAAGTCACGTGAAGCCGTTGGTCCCGTTGCTGAATAACCACTGGTTCCATGCAACGTAAAGATACCATACAAACAAA
>NC_061090.1:21939193-21954193 GCF_015104395.2 Macrobrachium nipponense | reverse complement strand
CACACAAACAGATTACCTCCTTTACAATAGATCAAGGCTGGTGGAAGTTAGGAATTGTAAAGTTATCCCAGGTGACCACGTGGCCCCCAACATAGGCTCCTTTGTATGGATTTAAAGATGAAAAGAGAAAAGAAAACTAAAACGAATGGGGGTAAAGAAAATCAAGTGGTATAAATTGTTAGGGAGGGATAATGATAAGAAGAGAGAGTTCAGGAGAAGAGTGCTGGGAGAGGTTGATCTGGGAATTGAAGATGTGGGAGAATGTGGAGGCATAATGCATCAGTGATTAGAAGACATGGAAAGGAGATACTAGGGGAAACATCTGGAATAGTATGGGAGGAAAAAGAGAGCTGGTGGTAAGAAGAGGTGGGGGAAGTGGGTGAAAGGTAAAAGGGAGGCAAAGAGAGATTTGAAGAGTCACAGCTGCAGGAGGACAGAGAAAGATTAAGAGAAAGAAACAAAGAAGTAAAAAGGGTGGTAGCTCAAGCTAAGGCAAGGACATATGAAGAGGTTTATAATGAACTGGAAACCAAGGAAGGGTTGAGTAAGATGCTCAAACTGTCAAAAGTAAGAAATAAAAGAACAAAGGACATCACCCATATTAAGCAAATGAAAGATAGGAATGGTACTGTCGTAAAAAAGGAAGAAGACATCCTGAAAAGATGGAAAGAGTATTTCGAACAACTGCTAAATGAAGAAAAATGAAAGACTTGTAAGAGAGGATGGACAAGTAAACATGGGAATGGTTAATGGGATATCTAGGGATGAAGTGATACGAGCCTTAAAAAGAATGAGAAATGGGAAGGCAACAGGACCTGACTTAATCCCAGTCGAAGTTTGGAAAGCCTTAGGAGAGGACGGGGTAGACATCTTGTATGATCTGATGGTAAAAAATATTCGAACAGGAAAAGATACCAGAAGAATGGCGGGAAAGCATATTGATTACCTATATTTGAAAGGTAAAGGTGATGTCCAGGAATGCAGTAATATAGAGGTATAAAACTAATGTCTCACACGTTGAAGATTTTGGAAAGAATCATAGATAGCAGGCTGAGAGAGGAAGTTAGAATAGGGAAGGAACAGTTAGGATTTATGAAGGGAAGCGGGACAACGGATGGAATATTTTGCATAAGGCAGCTAATGGAGAAATTCAGAGAAAAACAACGAGACCTGCATCTGGTATTCATAGACCTTGAAAAGGCCTATGACAGAGTGCCAAGGCAAGAAATATGGAGATGTTTGAGGGAGAAGATGGTGCCGGAAAAGTATGTCAGAATATTCAGGAGATGTACAGGAATGTGTATACTAGAGTGAGGAGTAGTGTTGGTGAGACGGATGGATTTGAGATAGGAGTTGGATTACACCAGGGGTCAGCACTTAGCCCATTCATCTTCAACATCGTGATGGATGTAATGACCAGGGATGTTAGAGAAGCAGTGCCATGGTGCATATTATACGCGGATGACATTGTGTTGTGTTCAGAGGGGAAGGAGGAGTTGGAGGGGAGGTTGGAGAGGTGGAGAGCAGCACTTGAGGAGAGAGGAATGAGAATAAGCAGATCAAAAAACCGAATATATGTGTTCTAGTATTACTGAGGACGGTGGAAGTAGCATAAGATGGGTGGGGAAGAAATAAAGAAAGTACAGAAGTTCAAGTACTTAGGGTCCGTATTGGAGGATAGTGGAAGCATGGACCAAAGAGGTGAGACACCGAATTCAGGCAGGATGGAATAATTGGAGGTCTGCATCAGGGGTACTCTGTGACAAGAAGGTCCCTCTGAAATTGAAAGGAAAGTTCCATAGGACGGTGGTCAGACCAGCAATGTTATATGGAACAGAAACGGCAAGTATGAGGAAAACAGAGGAGAAGAAGATGGATGTAGCAGAAATGAGAATGTTGAGATGGATGTCGGGAGTAACTAGGGAAGATAGGATTAGAAATGAGTATATAAGAGGATCAACAAAGGTAGCTGAAATATCGAAGAAAATACAGGAAGGAAGGCTTCGATGGTATGGACACCTGTTACGAAGGGAGGAACGTCATGTTGGAAGACATACGATGGAAATGGAAGTGCAGGGTAGAGGAATGAAGGGAATGACCAAGGAAAAGAGATGGCGTGATTGTGTAAGGGAAGATATGGAATTGAAAGGTTATAAATGAGAACGAGGCACAAAGGACAGAAATCGATGGAGACGACTCAGTTCGTAACTGGCGAACCCCATATAAAAAAAATGGGTTTAAGCTAGGGAAGAAGAACGACGGAATTGATTTAAAGATTATTTGAGAAATTTCGTTCACTTTCCCGCTGTGGGGGCATTTCGTCATTTCCCTCTGGGGGCAAGGATATGTATGATTAAAAGTACGATTTTATGTTCTTGATACAAAAGGTCTCGACTAATTTCAGCCGTTTCAAAAGCTGCTCAACATTAAGTACTAATCTCTCATAAAAGAATATGTACCTATGCCCAAAATGTTCCAATCATGGTATAAAAATAGAGTAAAAATAATAATAAAAAAGTCTACTAAAACCAATCACTTCTACGAGAATAATTAATTTACCTTGGCAATACAAATAAATAAATAAATAGAATTGAAAATTCTTTGTTAAAAATGAACTGCTAATCGAGCTAGACTGCAAATACTTGAAAACATTTTAAGCGCAAGTTATCACTTTTAAAATACTCAGAGAGAGAGAGAGAGAGAGAGAGAGAGAGAGAGAGACTAACCATGTTGCTTTTACAGCCAAAAAAATCATGAATTAGTCTGACTTGTTCATCTGTTCTGTTCACTGCAACACATAATAATAATAATAATAATAATAATAATAATAATAATAATAATAATAATAATAATAATAATAATAATAATACGTATACCAAAAATCTGTGACAAAACATAACCTCTACCTTGATCATAAATATGACATTAACGTCATATTCTTCATATGAAGTTGTCATATTGACAATAATAATCATGATCTCCAGTTTCATCAAAAGTATAACATCTACTACTTACTGCTCCTGCAATCTAATCCGCCACTTTATATACATAAAACCTCTGAACAATCCACCTCACACGATTTCCATTGCAGCGAGACAAGGATGTAATGGTCGCAGTCCATTTTTTTTTCCCCTCCGGAATTCCAGGAGACAGAATAACTAGTTCGTCGAAAGATTCAATCGACCCGACACCTCCTTTTCCCCGAAATGCATTCGCGTAAATGCTGCATTCCAAGCATTCCGAGGCGTCTGATTCCCAGAGCTGCTGCGTTCAGGAAGGCAGGCCAAGGCAGAAACGGGAAACGGGCTACTATACTACGGCGCTGGTGTGCTGGCAGCTGACGAAGGGTGTTCATGAAGACTTCAGGTTCCGTGGCAAAATGGTATTATGCAAAACTCTCATTTATCACTCGTATTCGTTAGATATTATTGAACATACAATGTAATGTTTCTCAGTGTGGGTTTATCTTTATTTTTATTATAATCTTTACCATTTGTTGAAAGTTTAAAAGCGAGGACTTTTGATTAATGTATACTTATAAATACCAATATGTAATTGCAATGTCTAGAGGTGTTTTATTCATTAAGGTCTACAATATTGATAAAAAAAACCCAGAGCGAAAGGTTTCACCGACGTATTAAAATTAAATGAACAAATACCTCAAGCTTGAGACATTCAATGCTAACATCTCGCATCCATAAATACGTCACTGGCTTTCGTCTTTTTTATCTTTTTATTTCTTTCTAAGCAGGCCTATCATTGGTTCATTTTCCCATGAAAAGGCCTATGTATTCATCGTTTCTTTTAAATCCTAATAAAACAATACCTGGAACACCAATGTTAAGCAGGCCTACCACTGGTTAATTTTCCCGTGAAAAGGTCTATTTATTTATCGTTTCTTTTAAATCCTAATAAATCAAAACCTGGAACGCCAATGTGTTTTAATTAACTGCGCCCAAACCTAGGCAAGACGGCTACAGAGAGGCAGAAGGAATAATAAGAGAAGTTAACAAATTGAGAAGCGTTTAAACCTAACCTGGCACAAGCACCCCAACCCTAGGAAGAAGGGAGGGGGTTTGGCGCCCCTTCCCTCGGAATTCACCCCAATTAAACACAACGATATACGGTTCTGCAACACAGCCACCTTCGGGTTCATAATGATCTTCCTCCAAGAGAACTCCTGAACTCTTCCAGCTACAAGGAAGTTCACTAGCTCCCGGAGGCGTCCCGTCACAGCGCGAGACTTCAGCTGCAAAGCCTCGGAGAAAATCAAATTCAATTTACTTAAGTCCCATAAATGCGCAGCCCAGCCCCCTCCCAACATACATAACCCCCTTTCCCCCTCTCCCCTTCTCTCTCTTTCCCCAGCCGTCGCGTAAAAGATATATCCGCTGGTCGCAAATGGTGCTGATTTTGCAATATCTCTCAATTCATGGAGATGGATGTGAGCTTCAAATTTAAGCCAGGCGCGCGCATGCGCATAGAGCTGGAAAAGGAGAGTCATGGAACTTGAAGGAGGAGGAGGGGGAGGGGGAGGAGAGAAGGAGGAAGTAAGAGTGTAGGAGGGAGGATAAGGAGGAGTAGGAGGGAAACTGAAGAGGGAAAACAGGAAAAACAGCGCCGAACAGCAAAGGAGAATTACGTTTCATACAGATGAGGGAAGGAGGAGGAGGAGGAGGAGGAGGAGGAGGAGGAGGAAGAGGAGGAGGAGGAGAAATTCAGTGAGCAGGAAGTGGAAGAAAAAATTATTGGCAACTGTTCCTGCGCTTTACTCTTTCGCTACTCCATATAACATCATAATGATAAAAATAAATTATATTTATCATCTGACAGTAATACCCATAAATACACAGGCTTCATAAATCCAAGGAATCAAATGATCAAAGAAGCTTTGAAAAAACATTACAAGGAGAAACAATAAAAATATGTCAGCCACATTAAATGTCCCACGGCAATTAAACAATGTCTCTGCACCAATGTCATCATTTCGATAAAAATGTAACTCATTAGCAAAGCTGGAAGCTGAGGACTCTTACTGCTGCTCCTATTACACTTACAAATACGAGTACAATGTTCTGGAACGTGTATATATGGCTGATAATAAACTACCAAATGTCAAGGGACTCATATAAAGGCATAATTGCCACACTGCAAGAAGCTACAGGTTTCTGTAAATAGACTTATACTGGTGACAACAGGAACAAAGATATAACGAATCCCAGATTCGATTCGGTTCCAAATAAATCCTCAACTGTTCTTTGGAGGATTTATAATAATTTAAAATTATATAATTTAAATTTACGTCTCTCTTTAAAAGTCAGCAGCACGAGACAAGTACAATCCAGCAATGAAAAGTTAGTCTACTTGGAACAGCATTTACTAGATTGCAAAATCTCGTCAGTAATATTCGAGCTACTCTGTAACGATTCGTTCCAACAATACCTCCAGTCACGGACACAAGATCTATCCCGGCGTCTGTCCCCCATAGGAGGTTAGTGTCGTCAGTGGACCTCATGCGATGCACTGTAGGCATTCCTTAAGGTTCTTTGCAGAGTGTCTTCGGCCGCTAGCTGCAACCACTTTCGTTCCTTTTACTGTACCTCCTTTCATATTCTCTTTCTTCGTCTTACTTTCCACCCTCTCCTAACACTTGATTCAGAGTGCAACTGTGAGGTTTTCTTCCTGCTAAACCTTTTACTGTTAATTTCCATTTCAGCGCTGAATGACCTCATAGGTCCCAGTGCTTGGCCTTTGGCCTAAATTCTATATTCAACTCTGCCAACGATACAAATCCCCTCTCAACCTGCATTAAGGATGTAATTCCAGTTTTGTCCTAAAATGAAATAGACAGAAATCCTAATAATAATAACTCCTCCCCAAGAAATCAATGACAGTCGTAGCATAAACACTCTCAGATATTGGAAGACGATTCAGAAGTCATACGTATACTCACACATGTAATTATATTAGCTCCCACACAAGTACAGCAAAAAAATATCCTTCCGTCATACGTACTTTTACTTCCGGAATTTATCTAAAAACTGTAATAGAACTGGTTACAGTTAGCACTTACAGTAGTAGAACACCTTGCTTGTGCTTATAAGGCTCGTTATTTAATATTTGCCTGCCGCCCACCAGTCGACCCAGCTATGGATAGCTAAGTAAACAATAAAGGAAAGGCGTATGATATATATATTATATATATATATATATTATATATATATAGATTATATAATATATATTATATATATAGAATAGTAGTAACCACAGTGCCCACTCAAATTCTCAAATTTCCTTGGTATTTTTTTGGATACGCTAGTCACTGCAAAGCCTTGAGCTCTAACTTCAAAGAATTTTGAAGAAATCATGACGCCAGGAAGCGGGAAATGAACCCACGATACCATAGTCATGACAAGGTCACCTTGCGACCAGTAGATTCTACACACACACCACACACACACACACACACACACATATATATATATATAATATAATATTATATATATATATATATATATATATTCCAATTTACCACTTCTCGATAGTTACCTGCTACGATACGAAACGAGTTATCTTATTATCCCAACATTCGTGTGCAAACGCTATAACTGCCAAGAAAATGAATGTTTTACTCTGTAATATCCCAAAATCCAATGCACCACTTCGCAATTTCCAAAAGCAGCCTCCATCTGAAAACCATATTTAACAAAATTATCGCCTCTATTAAAACTCCGTGACGCGCCCTCGTAAGTATTCCCTCCTCCCCTTGGAATATTTCGGACAATATGCAGTAAGTTTATTCGAGGAGATAAAAAGTAAAAAAATAAAATATGAATATGTTTCATACTGTGCTGCGCATAACGCCATCTCTTAAGCTTGGCCAAGCGCAATACAATAACACGGAGGCCTTGCCATGAATAACGGAAGTTTGCAATGCCGAGAGAAGTTTTGTTTACATAAATAGCTCAACTTTTGACCAGCAAGAATGGTTTTCTTAAATGCTGTGAACATATATTATACTTATGGATAGAAACTAAACAACTGGGCTGGATGAGTGTAGGTTGGTTGGTATGCTGGAAATATCAATACGAAACGTGATTATCACATTGATAAATAAAATACTTTGACTCTCAAAGAATAAAATACTCTGACTCAATCATTTTACCTATTAATTAACACTTAACTGTTGTAATTCCAAAGGGATCAGTGTGTAATGTATTGAAAAATACAATATTTTGATATTTTAATTCATTATAACTTATAATCATAACAATACAACGTGTTAAATATACACTGACTTCAGATTTTAGGTAACTTTTTATATATATATTTAGAAATTTAATGCCTATAAAAATATACTCAATTGTTAAATGCCAAGCAATAGAAAATGAAGGTGAATTACAACTATCAATTCCATATTACGATATTTATAATAAACGAGTAGAATTCAAACGGCAATTAGATGCCCATCCACCCCCATTTTCCCAACCCAACCTACCCCCAACCCCCTCCCCAAAGGTGGTAAACAAAAAACAAAACCAAAACAAAAAATTTTAAACCTGCGATTCGCACAACCGACAGAGAAAATATTTATCAAAAACGCATTACTATCTGAGAGATTACCGTCGGAGATTACTGGTGCCGGAGCGTTCCCTGGAAAAGGGGATTTTCTTTCTAATCCCTTCGAAGACACTGTCAAGGATTTTCGATCTCCAGGACGCGCCCGAGGATTTCCGGGAGTCGTCAGGTAAGGCTGAGATAAAGTTCTCTGTCGTCCCAGGAGGAGTCACAGGACGGAGGGTCTCTCTCTCTCTCTATGGGTTGTTCAGCGAAGATAAGTAGCGTGTGTTTGGCCATGAAAGCTTTCTCTATTTTTTAATCTCTCTCTCTCTCTCTATATATGGGTCGTTCAGCGAAGATAGGTAGCGTGTGTATGGCCATGAAAGCTTTCTCTATTTTTTAATCTCTCTCTCTCTCTCTCTCTCTCTCTCTCTCTCTCTCTCTCTCTCTCCCCAACACAATTCACACACGCACTTCATGACGTACTATTTCAGTTAGTAGCCACAAATATTGACTATCTTCTATTCGTCTATGTACATTCACAACACGCAATGTACTATTTTAGTTAGTAGCCACAAATATTGACTATTTATTTCTATTCGTCTATGAACATTCACACATTCACAACACGTGATGTACTATTTAAGGCACTGTATCTATTCACATACTTTTAATACCAAAAACCAATTAGTCTACTACGGCAAAGAATTAAGTAAACGAAACACTACAAACTACAAACTCTCCGTCTTTCTCTCTCTCTCTCTTTACCTGCTCGTTTCGGGGGGAAAATGCTGTCAACAAGAAAAGAAAAAGTGGAGGAGGCGCCCCAAAAAAAAAAAAAAAACCAAAAAAAAAAAAAAAGTGTCAACATTAGGTGAAAGGAAGGAAAACAATTTCTCGAAAAGAGACGGACGATTCCCGAAGCACCTGCTGCGCTTGTAAAGTAATTTTTGCCGAAGAGGCTTAACATTTGGGTGTGAATCCCGCGAACGAACACGTTGGTCATGATTGACAGGCGTTTGAAAGCGGTTGTCGTCTGAAAGGACTCGCAGCCTTAGAGCAAAAATGTAAATGGATTGAAATCACACATTCGTATGCAAATGTAAATATACATGAATGCACACACGCTCGCTCCCACCACACAGACACTGTATATATATAATTGTATGTATATATATATATATATATAATATATATATATAGATAGAATATATAATATAGAATAATAATAGAATATATATATATAAGATATATATATATTATATATATATAATATTATATATATATATATATATATATTTTTTTTTTTTAAATAATATATTTAATCTATATATATATATATCATATATATATATATTATATATTATAGATAGAGATATATATATAAGCTAGATTATATATATATATAGATAATATAAATATAGATAAAATATAGAATATATTTAATTATATATATATAATATAATAGAATAGATAGATATATATATTTATTATATATATAGATATATAATATTATATATATATATTATAGCATATATATAATATATATATTAATATTTTTAATTTAAGGTATATATATAGATATATATATATATATAAGAAATGATATATATATATATAGATATATAATATTAGTGTAATTATATACACTATAAATATATAATTTAAAAAGCTATATATATCTATATAACATCTCTTATACATATATATATATTATATATATATATATATAATATATATATATATATATATATGTGTGTGTTGTGTGTGTGTGTGTGTGTGTGCGTGTATTCAAGAGTAGGGTTCAACGCTCCTGTATTCTGGAAAAAAAAATTGATAAAATTTACAATAGAGCTATTGGAGGTCTGATGGAAGTGAGAATGAATCACAAGGAGCCTAGAAAGCCATAGAAATTATATACAATAATACCTTGCATATACATATATATATCTACATACATACACACACACCAGCCATATATATAAACAAATCCTCTAGCCACAACAGACATATAGACCAGCATCTGCCCAAGACTTTACAGTCAGCAGTTAGATTAATGAGTACATTGGGGCAGTCAATATAGAAAGGATGTCAACAAACGCTATAAAACCTTCAATCTCATCCCAATAAACCAAGCTCAGAAACTTGCAACAGAGCTTGGGATTCTGCCGTGAGAGGCAATGCCACACAGTGAGACCCGGGAAAACGATAGTGAGTGAAACAGACTAAGCAATAATAATACTAATAATAATAATAATAATAATAATAATAATAATAATAATAATAATAATAATAATAAGACCTGAAAAATAAATAAGGATATGGGATATGCCAGTGGAAATTGTACCCACAATCATAGGAACACTAGGCACGATCCCAAGATCCCTGAAAAGGAATCTGGAAAAACTAGAGGCTGAAGTAGCTCCAGGACTCATGCAGAAGAGCGTGCTCCTAGAAACAGCGCACATAGTAAGAAAAGTGATGGACTGCTCCTAAAGAGGCTGGATGCAACCCGGAACCCCACACTATAAATACCCCACAGTCGAATTGGAGGACTGTGATGGAATAATAATAATAATAATAATAATAATAATAATAATAATAATAATAATAATAATAATAATAATAATGTAGCTGTTTCCTAAAGAAATTTGATATACCAGCTACATGCTGATGAAAAGATTGTAAGACGAATGGAGAAATGTAGTAAATTAAATGCCGTGGAGACAGCCATCACTTTCTACGCTACTGCCCTTAGAGAAGATCTCCTCCTTAATAAATAATTAATATTAATAATAATGAATGATAGTAGAGAAGTATATTTATTTAACTTTTTTCCCTTGGATATTAGACATACTGAGAATCTGCCAGTTCCCAAGGCGGATTGAGTACAAGGACGGGTAAGGAAAAATATTTTGAGTTAGTAATTAAATGAAGGAAGGGTAGTGGGGGTGGGGCTTGAAGGTTTCGGTGAAAGATAAGGCCCCGGAAGGGAGGAAGGAAGGAAGTATTAAAGAGTGGAAGAGGAATGAGGCGGGGAATGTTTGCTTTCCCCGTCGTAGCTTCTTGTGTACACAAGAGAGGCCTTCGAGTCCTTCGATTAAGGTTGGAGAAAAGTTTCCAGTCAACACGGCTGATGAAGCGTATAGGTCTAAGGAGATTAGGTTTCGATAACCCGCATAATGGTTTCAATAACGTCTAAAATGCAAGGGCTTGATTAAATAAATCTATATTTCATAAATAACCGTCCGCCCTTGAGATGCGATATGCCTTAGTCTTCGATAGATGTCAGGTTTCAGTAACTGGTACTGAGCAAGGGCTTCAATGGAATTAATTTACAGTTCATAAACAGCCTCGTTTCCCTGATCTCTAAAGTCCTTTTTACAGGAAGAGAAACTGCCAGTGACTGACTGAAGCTCTATCTGGGTTTCCAGAGGAAGCATTTTGACAAAAAAACTTGGACCTTGTTTCTATTTTGAGCCACGTGTAATAAAAGTAATGAAATGTCTCACACTCTCTATTAGATTTGTTCGGTATAAAATTAACCATTTTATCTCTCCAGAATTATCTGGCACAAACACAATTCTATGACAAATCTCCCATGGGTGGAACAGATATAACCCATAAAGTATAGAAGCTGTTTATTAACCCGTAATATTCACCAGTCACGTCTTTATGGCTAAAGATTTGCTTAATCAGATACAAAAGAAGACAGATTTCAAATACATCACCAAATTAATCACTCCGTATATTCACAATATAAAAAAAGAGAAAAAAATATGCGGCGAATACCAGACGCATATGTAAAGCATTTGTTTTCGTAGCAGATAAGGCATCGTATCAATAAAGTTAGATATCTGGCAAAAAGAAATTCAAGTTATCGATTTTATGAAGAAGAAGAAACACCAAGATAAAAACAATATAGATGTGTGAGTGTGTATTGAATCTAAGGAGGATCAGGTAAGCACAAAACATTATGAAGTGAATAATATATATATATATATATATATATATATATATATGCAAAGCATTTTGTGGAGCAGCAGATACGGGATCTTATCAATTAGATTAAGATATCCGACACACAAGCAACGCAAGTACTCGATTTTATGGAGGTGGAAATCCTACGATACAAACAATATGCAGTACAGGGTGTCCACAAAGTCCCAGTACCATTACAAGTATTTATGACACAGAATGGTACTGAGACTTTATGGACACCCTGTACATATCCTATGTGTATGGAGAATCTAAGGAGTGTCATGCAAACACATGAAATCTGATGCTTAGTACAAAAGTACATAATTAGCAATCAGATGTGCTTCTATACAGAATGTCAATCCTCTTTAAGAACAAAGCACAAAGTAAAATATAAAAGCTTTTATCAGTAAAACATGAGCATGTTGCAATTTATATCAACAGATCATTTCTAAGCTTATAATTCTCGAGGTTCATTTTATAACCTCCCCTCCCCTCCTCTCCCACCTTTCTACATACCAGCAAAATAAAGCTGAGCTTTAGCGGTAAAGCTGGTCCAAAATATAATAAAAAATATTACTCTTCTAAATTAGAGAGGAATGCAAAATTCCCGACATACCAACCATCACAAAGAACGCTAATAAATGACGAAAACCAGAATAAAAAAAAAGAACAAAGTAAAACCGTGAATAATCCGAGGCATTATACCTCAAAGCATTTTAAAAGCACGTAGTACCTAAATTCCAGCAAAGCTATTTTTACAGCCACCTACAATGGGAACCTCCTTCATTATCCTGAAACTTCAGCTGATGATGTTCTGCGATTTGTAAAGGCTGACGGTACCCCGCTCATTAACAAAGGAAATACGAGAGAGAGAGAGAGAGGAGAGAGAGAGAGAGAGAGAGAGAGAGAAGGCGTCTTCATTGTTCCAGGATCCCAGACTCTCTCGTTAGTATTGAGTGACAGAGTACGCGTGCTACACCAAGGGGGAATTTTGGTTCCCGTTTTCTTTATTTACTTATTATTATGACAAGGGCCGTGCCATAAACGGTGGGCCCCGCTCGTCCTTTGGACAAAGCAACATTGTGAGGATATTTAAACGTCAAGATGAGAACAAAGGAGAGGTAAAGGCTTCCCCTTACCCAACCCCTATGGTAAGAAGGACTCTCTCTCTCTCTCTCTCTCTCTCTCTCTCTCTCTCTCTCTCTCTCTCTCTCTCCTTCTCAGAAACACAAACACACGCATACACTTAAACATTCACATGTCTGCTCGTAAAATATAAACATCTTTAAAAGATAAGCTCTTGTAATTCGATTGAAACTTAATTTTAGAAAATTATATACATATATAAACAGTTATTCATTCATACACATACATACACATATAAATACATGCATTCATTCATAGTACATACGTACATGCGTGCACATACAACTGTTCGTGAACTAATCAAGCTTTGAATAATAATTTCCGCTAAGTACTTTCAAGCCAATTAATATGAGGAAAATGCTCTCTCTCTCTCTCTCTCTCTCTCTCTCTCTCTCTCTCGTGGGAGTAATAAGAAGGGGTACTCCAATGACATTCCCCTTCCACCCACGCATCAGGTAGGAGCCTGGAGCAGACGAGGGATATTGAAGGCTAGGAAAAATGTCGGAGTCTCAAAAATGGGAGAAGTTTCTGTCAAGAATTCTGGCCAACCTTATCGTATTTTGGAAGTTTACCAAAGCTTACACGCATTATTAGGCAATAACGAAACATCTAATATATTACCAGTCTTACGTGTAATCGGATAAAAAAAGAATATTTCCACCTAACTCCTTCTTTCTATAATATTACTGTTTTGGTGTCTCCTGGAAATTATTCTTTTTCTGCCTTCTACTAATTTTCGAATCATTTCCATCTCACTATCCATTATTGACTTTTCTTTTACAATGGTATCTTTCAGACTTTCATTTGCTGAAGCAAGTAATGTTACTTTTATTCATTGTTCATATTTGAATAATTTCTAAAATCAGATTCCACGTGGTCCCATATAGAATCAGAGCTAGTTCATTTTTAGATCATTCCCAAGTAGTATATAGGCGAGACCTACTAGTAATAATGAGGTAAAGAGATTAACTTGTGAATGGTTTCATTCCTGTTGAGTATGGATTTTCCTCGTCTAGGCTCTCTCTCTCTCTCTCTCTCTCTCTCTCTCTTCTCTCAGGCATACTAGATTTTTAGGGAGCGAGCCCATCTCATTCCTCCTCGTCCGGTTCGGGGATCGAATGTTGGTCATTCGATTTCAACGAAATTAAAGCCATTCATTATCCAGTGTAATCCAACTAGTATATTTCCTTAGGGATACTCAATCTATTTCTATATTCCCCTGAACATTGCTTTCAAAATGAGAGAAGCTAATACTACATTCAAAAACGAGCTGTCAAAAAGGTCTAATTTTCCTGCCACCTGTTTTTTTCCCAAATGTAATGGGAACAAGTACAGATGATATCAACACAAGGAAATACCGTTTGTTTACAAGGACATTCCCGCATTCCCATTCCAACATCACCACGCCATAACATGTTCCCAATCTCCCCATACTTTATACTATAGCAACGACCTACCACCCGCCCCCGAAGCCTTCCCCCCACCTCTCTCTCTCCCTTCCTACACCAACGCCCAAACCTCGGGGAGCATTAGACTTAAGATGCTCTTCTTAGGGCGGTAAACATCATAAACTACACGGAAGCAGGTAGGTTTGGGCAGTGTGTACTGTTTTAGAGGCTTGGGGGACTACGGCGGTTTTCCCAATGAACCCTGGCAGAACCTTGCCCTGGACAAACAGCACACTTACGCTTTTAGCGTGCCGTTATGAGAGAGAGAGAGAGAGAGAGAGAGAGAGAGAGAGAGAGAGAGAGAGAGAGAGAGAGAGAGAGAGTCTGTAATAGATTACAAAGACTCGGCGAGTGTTTATACACACGTAACCTTGTGCTGTAACAGAGAGAGAGAGAGAGAGAGAGAGAGAGAGAGAGAGAGAGAGAGAGAGAGAGACACTGCTGCAGGTAATCCACAATCATCACTAAGTGTGTAAGTTGTTTAGATGCTCATCAAGGAGGAAAAACAACAAAATCTAACAGAATAGTACACCACACAATGAAGCATTACCAGCCATGATCGGTAACAGCTTGTAAAGACAACTAAAATTATGTATTGGGAGACGCCGCTTCTAGAGCTCACAAGACCATCGAGGAAAAGACAAGGTTTTCTGTCCGCCCTCATAACTTAAAACCTACTGAGGATAGAGGGCTGCAAATTGGCATGTTGATCATCCACCCTACAATCATCAAGCATACCAAATCGCAGCCATCGAACCTCAACAGTTTTTATTTCATTTAAGGTTAAAGTAAGCCATGGTCGCGCGTCTGCAACAGCACACGCCCCCACCGGGACGTGGCTGTTAATTTCATGGCCGCGGCTGAA
>NC_061090.1:21926693-21931693 GCF_015104395.2 Macrobrachium nipponense | reverse complement strand
TAAAAACGCTACCACCTCCTCCCGCTCTCGAAACCGCTTTCTAGTCCTGGGGTAACACATTTCTCATTCCTTCTTCCTGTCTCTATAACGACCTAACCACCCAGATGCCCACCCTTATCCTAGGGCAAGCGCGAACGCTATTCCCTCTCGGCCACGGCAATGGGCCCTGCCACACGGTATCTCTCCTCAGCCGACGTGAAGGCACCACATGGGTGCTTTTTAGGGCACGTCTTCTTTTGGTGTTCTGAGACAACTAATATCGTTATAAGAGAAACTTTGAAATCGTAGAAGTATGAAAAAAAAAGAATTGTATAAAAGACCATAAAATAGTAAAAGTATGAAAGGAAATTTTGCAAAGTAAAAAAAAAGAAATTATATGAGAGACCATAAAATATAGTATGAAAGGAAATTTTGCAAAGTTAAAAAAAATCAATAACTTTATAAGAGATACCACAAAATAGTAGAAGTATGAAAGGAAATTTTGCAAAGTTAAAAAAAATATAAGAGACCATAAAATTGTAGAAGTATGACTGGAAATTTTACAAAAAGAAAAAGAACACTATAATATACCATAAAATAGTAGAAGTAAGAAAGGAAATTTTGCAAAGTTTAAAAAAACCAATAACTTTATATAAGAGACTATAAAATCGTAGAAGTATGAAAGAAAATTTTGCAAAGTTTAAAAAAAACAAATAACTTTCTAAGAGCCACCATAAAATAGTAGAAGTATGAAAGGAAAAAATATGCAGTATAAAATAAACAATAACTTTATAAGAAAGACCACAAAATAGTAAAAGTATGAAAGGAAATTAGACAAAAACTCTAAAACGAAACCACAATCAAAATGCTCTATCACAACACAAAATAAAAAAAAAAGTGAAAATACAATATTAAAGGTGGATATTAACTAATAACTTTTTGATAAATTAAACCTTAAAACAGTATAAGTTGGCAGACATTCTGCAAAAATTTGAAAACAAAAAACGAAAGGAGGCAGTAAGGGAGACGTTAAAATAGCACTCGAATGAAAGGAAATTTTGCAAATACTATAAAACGAAGAACTAATAAATTTATGACAAGAGATTCTAAAATAGCACCAAAATAAAAGGAAATTTTACTGATGCTTTATAAGCCGTGAAGGCTCTCTTGCGGTATTTAATGTGCCGTTCCGTCTACTACTCCTAACTTCTTTGTAGATTCCATTTCGAAAGATATTTAAAAAAAAATAAAATAAAAAAAAGTATATTTACGAAAAAGCCAATTTAAATAAGCATGACATAAATTTTTCAAATGTTTATAAAAAAACAAATAACTATATATTACGACAAAAATGCCTCTGAAACAATACTAGTATAGACAGAAATTTTACACGAAACTGTCAAAGCTTTAAAGCTCAATAACTATATAATAAAAATATCTGCAAATTAGCCTCAGCAAAACACATTTTACAAATAGCTTTCAAAAACCAATTACTATAACACTGAGAAATAGTTTAAATCAATACGTGGACAAGTAAAAATTTAAATATCCATACAAATATAACAACTTTCTGCCAAAAATAGGTCAAAAAGTTCATCAATGAAAGAGGAATTTTGCAAAAACATTTCTCACTTTTTTCTCAACTTACCGGCAATAAAAAGGACAATAATCCACAACCAAAAATCATAAAAGCTGATGATGTTCTGATATTCAGGAAAGCCGATATAGCATCAATATATCTGAATGCTGGTAACATTCTGAACTCAGTACATGCTGACGCCGCCCTGACAACGCAAATGCTGACTTCGTCTGAAAATTCGAAGATTTTGATATTAAATGGTGCTGATACCGTTGTTGTATTCAAACAAGCTGATTAAATCATAAATGGTGACACCGTTCTCGTGTGCCTACAAGTTGATTCATAAGAAGTGCTGACATCGTTCTCGTATTCATGAATGCTGATAAATCATATATGCTGACGCCTTTGTCTACGCAATACGTAGTAACTAGTCATAAATACTGACACCGTCCTCATATTCATGAAACCTGGTAAGTCACCAATGCTGACGTCTTTGTCAGAGCCATACATAGTAACTATACTCTGTTTTTTTTCCATCTGTCCATCCGGCTGTGGTGTTTGCGTATGGTAACACTGCGTCCCGGGCTTTAGATAGTTACGCTTTGTGTAAGTTTTAGGTAAATAAAAGAATATCTGGGTGTACATTTGCAACTGAAAAGTGTTTTAATCATTTACTGTATGAATTACACCGTTAATATTCGAAATAGGATATTATTATAATCGTTGAATGTAAGTTGAATGTAACTATGTAAAGCCCGGGACGCAGTGTTACCATACGCAAACACAATAGGTGGATGGACAGATGGAAAAAAACCGAGTATAGTCATGAATGTTGACACCTCCCTCATATTCATGAATGCTAACACTGTCTTGAAATCCATAAAAGAGGATGCCACTGACATTCCACAAAATGCTGAAAAGCGCTTCAATTCACGAATACCAAATCCATTCTGCCATCAATCAATAAATGCTTATACCGCCCGACACCCCTTTACAAATGCTGATACCGCGCAATGACATTTATAAAACCCGATTTCGTCGACATTCAACAAATGAATACAAAATTTCAGGCAACAGATTCCTCGGAGGGATTTACATTGTAGGCGGAAAGAATATCGGCGCCCAATGGATTGAAATTCAAATTCCAAAAATACAATTAGGCGAAGAATTGCCGGCGCTGTACGGAATAGGATGAGAGCATCCATCGACATCTATTTAACATTGAAGGGAAAGAATCTTCTCACTGATTTAACACAAAAGGGATATAACAGCCACTCTGATTTAACACAGAAGGGAAATAACATCTTCCAACTGCTTTAACACAAGAAAAAATTTTCACACAAAAGGGAAAAAATTATCCACAGCAACAATTTAAAGGGAAAATTTCTTCACAGCAATAATTTAACACAAAAGGGAAGAAAATCTTCACAGCAACAATTCAACACAAAAGGGAAAATAATCTTCACAGAAACAATTCAACACAAAACGAAAAAATTCTTCACAGTCACAATTTAACACAGAAGGAGAAAATCTTCACAGCAACAATTCAACACAAAAAGAAAAAATCTTCACAGTCACAATTTAACACAGAAGGAAAAATCTTCACAGCAACAATTCAACAAGGAAAAAATTTTTTCCAGTAACAATTTAACACAGAAGGAAAAAATTTTCACGGCAACAATTTAACACAAATAGAAAAAATGTTCACAGCAACAATTTACCACAAAAGGGAAAAAATCTCCACAACAACAATTTAACACAGAAGGGAAAAAACCACCTTCGCACTAATTTAACACCAATGGAAATACGCCAAAAATAGGTTATTTGCTGATGGGTGAAGGCAAAGAAAAACCTAGGCAAATGTTTCAATAATTGTAAAGTGGCGAAGGAAAACAATAACATTAAACTAATTAGAAAGTTAGGCGATAAAATCACGATTGAAAAGTTCTTGTAATGTACAAAGTACAAAAATAAGTTGTTCCAGCAATTTACAACTTACGCAAAATAAATTAAAATAAAGTGCTTATGAAAGCAAAAACCATTAAAAATTTTTACTTATTTAAAGACTTATGCAAAAATAAAATAATTGAAAATGTATGCAAAGAAATCACAATCAAAATGTTCCATCACAACACAAAAATGAAACAAAATGTGAAAATACAATATTCAAGGTGGATTATTATATCTACATGAAAACAAAGAAAAAGTTTTTTTTTTTTTTTACCAAATAAGTGTTAAAAAATATAAGGTTTCTGTTAAAAAAATAAATAAAAATTTATGTAAAATAAAACTTCCCCAAACTATAAAAAAAAAGGTACAACAATGAAAAGTTACAAAAAAGAAAAAAAATGTTCCACAAAAGTTTTCAACTTTTATTTTAAAAAATGACGTAATAAGTTTTTAACGAAAAACTAACGCAAACTACTATAAACGTTCTATTGGAAATCGGGTCTGCAATTTAACAAAAATAGAATAAAACCAGTTATTTGGGAACATATACTGGGCTTGTGCAAATATTTACACACACACACAAAGAGAGAGAGAGAGAGAGAGAGAGAGAGAGAGAGAGAGAGAGAGAACGTTAAGCACGTTCCTCACAGTTAATGAAGAAAATTTCTTATCTAGAATGATTTTATATTTCCATTACAAATCATACTCAGAGAGAGAGAGAGAGAGAGAGAGAGAGAGAGAGAGAGAGAGAGAGAGAGACTTCAAAGACGCATTCTGAGACTAAAGAAAATTTCATTTGTACAACAAACAAGCGCAAACAATACTCACAAAGTGATGATGGCCGTAGTAGAAATGTCCTCACCTGAAACGTAAAGATAATATAATCATAAAATTCTGTTTTAAAAAATGAATAACAAATCTTGAAATTACAATGGGAGATTCCGAAATTAATACATCTAATTGAATTTGACTTCTGCTTGGTGGATTCTGATGCAATAACGAGTAATGAGATTTCTCCCGTTCCCATTTCGGTTCTCTCTCTCTCTCTCTCTCTCTCTCTCTCTCTCTCTCTCGATGGAAGTAAAGACGAAAACCGAGGAAAGATCAGTGGCCTTCCTGAAATTAATTGAAATATTCGAGCTTGTCAGAAGGGAATGAGGTCCACACAAATGTGATTGCACACACACACACATATATATACACACTAAATGCATACATACATATGCATACTCACGCAGATAAACAGACACACACGTATACACAAGCAGATGCATAACCAAACACGTATACACATGCAGATGCATACGTATATATACGCAGATGCATGCACACACGTATATATATGAGATTCACACATATACCGAAGCAGATGCATCGACACTCACGTATACACAAGCGGATACGCACACGTAAACATACGCAGATGAACACACATCTTCCTCTAATGTCGTCGCTCCTAAGGGGAGTCTAAGAAAAGCCATCACAATGCTCA
>NC_061090.1:21911693-21921693 GCF_015104395.2 Macrobrachium nipponense | reverse complement strand
AAAGATTCGAATACACGCATGACTGACAGGTAAGAGAAATACGACAGAAAAACGGAGTTTTTATATATATATATATTCATGAAACGGTTATGTAAGAGACAAGCGGAAATTTTTATTTTATTTATATATTTAGTATTTTTGTTCTTAAAAATATTAAATAAATGACTGACAATGAATTTCAATTTTTGTGCGAATGGAGCACATGAGCTACGCATGATTTTGTTTTACCTATTTTGTTTTAAACAATTAAAGGAAAAATTGACAAGGAAAAAAAATAATTCTGAAGGAATGACGCATATTCAATTGTTTCTTTTACCTGAAACGAATATGCAAATGACAGACGAAAATTTTTTATATGAAATAAAACTTTTTTTTTTTTAAAGAATATACGAGTGGCAGACTGAGCTACAGTGGAAAGATTTTGGAATTATCAATAAGGTTACACCTGTTTTTTATTAAGCTGGCCTTAGGCCAGCACGGGCTCTTGCTCATAAATCAGCCCGTAGTGAGGTTACACGACATTTATGCGGCCGAAACATCCAAGAAAATACTGAATGGAGGATAGCAGAGAATTATAAACATATAACGACTGAAAACAGATCTTTCTCTCAGGCAGAGCATCGAAAGAGACAGTGAAAGGAAGCGGACGGAGGAGAATAAAGGAAACAGTCGAGGAAATGGAAGAGAAGAAGGGAAGAGGAGACAGGATGATAATAAAACGACAGGAAGGAGGGGAAGAAGAGAAAGAGCGAAGAATACGAGGGAGGGGAAAGTGTGTTCTAAAACGACAGGAAGGAGGGGAAGAAGAGAAAGAGCGAAGAATACGAGGGAGGGGAAAGTGTGTTTATGAACAAGAGCAGAGAAAGAGGCGAAGAAGAACCAATAAAGAAGTCGGAGAGAGAGAGAGAGAGAGAGAGAGAGAATTACATAAGAGCAGAAAAAGAAAAGAAAAGAGGCGAAAGAAAATTAAATATAGAAGCCGATGAGAAGAGAGAGAGAGAGAGAGAGAGAGAGAGAGAGAGAGAGAGGCGAATAAAAACAAAAACGAAGAAGCGGAAGTGTACGAACGACAGAGAGAGAGAGATAGAGAGAGAGAGAGAGAGAGATTAAATAAGAGCAAGAGAAAGAATGAGGCGAATAAACAACAAAAACGAAGAAGCGGAAGTGTACGAACGAGAGAGAGAGAGAGAGAGAGAGAGAGCAGGATCGAACGAGGACCCCCTGAATTAGTGAGCGCCTTCCATTATCCGGACTCCAGGCCTGAGAGCAGGACAAACAGCAAACTAAAAGCACAAACCCACTCCACGTTTCACACGGCCCGGGCAGCAGCGGCGGCGGCGGCGGCGGTGGAGCAACTCTGGAGATATAAACCGGCCTATATAGAAGAAGGGCGGGTCCACAATGCGCCAATGGTTATGGCGGACACGCGCGTGTCAACACGGGGCACAAGGACCGGCTAATTAATTTGGAAGGTTAAGTACATAAATCTGGAAACGGCCGCCTCCTATTCTCGGTGTCGTCCGAACTTCCCTCCAGCTGGTCATTGTGTTCTGTGTCCGGCCCTTAATTAATTCTCCTGAGCAAACACGGATGAGGACGAACGCAAAGGACATTGCCCCAGGTACCAAGGGGTCACAGAGGCTCCATATGAACAGAAATGCACGCGTACATGTACACACCGTACACTAATAAACGTGTACATGTACATTATGCCGGTGCTGAACGACCAAGAAACGAAAGGCCAAGAGCGCGTGCGCACACGAACACATATATATATGCACATATAATAACAATCATTCACATAATTTTTCTGTGCATTAATATAATAAACTACCAGGACTTCACTAAAACTGGATGGTCTCTATCGGAGATTTATTCAGGAAAAGTTACAAGCTTTCTAGGACTAACAGTCCTCATCGTCTGGTGTAGTGTGTGTGTGTGTGTGTGTGTGTGTGTGTGTGTGTGCACTAAATACAATGTTATTAGTATGGGTATACACCAGTAACACAACTTACGATATGCATTAACATTACAGCTAAAACATCAGGGTTACCATACACGTATACATAACTGACGCGTTAGAAAAATACTCCTAGAACCATAAGCATACATAAACGTGTGCAAGCACACGTATAATTAAATAGCACAGCCAACAAATACATGAAAGACATGCACATGCACACGAAAACATACAAAATACCATTGGCATATGTGAACACAATACAAACATACATACCTCTACATGAGCGATGTGAGAGACATTCAAACATTCAGATCCACACACACACATTCCCAGACACATCTTGACATATAACCTGAAACTGACATAAAAATACATACATGTGTCAATATCATGTATATACATACACACATATGCAATAAACAAATGCGTGTATATCACGGGCAAAGGAAATTCCCGTAAAACTCTTCAGGCAGAGAGATTTAAAGTGCAGGCCAGAGATAGCAGCAGTAACTGACTCGTATACCCGCGGTCATTTTTGAGAGAGAGAGAGAGAGAGAGAGAGAGAGAGAGAGAGCACGGAGGGCATTTTGTGCTTTAGCTCACAAAAAACCTTATCCTCAGCACTTCATGAATTTTTATTGACATCCACGAACAACTGACCTGCCTTGGGGTCACAGATTCTGCGCCTCTGCAAGAAAGTATGAGAGAGAGGAGAGAGAGAGAGATAGAGCAAGGAAGAGTGAGAGACGAGAGAGAGAGAGAGAGAGAGAGAGAGAGACTCCTTAAAATTCCTAAAGGATTAAATTTATTATATTTCGCCTCCATTATATATGTTTATGTATATGTGTGTGTATATATATACATACATACATACTACATACATATATATATATATATATATATATATATATATATATATATATATATATATATATATATATATATATTTGTCAACATTCATACTTCGTCCCATTTTCAGCGGCTTCTATTTTTGAATAATAATAATAATAATAATAATAATAATAATAATAATAATAATAATAATAATAATAATAATGAAAAGCATTATTAGCATAACACCAGAGCCTGACCTACCATACTGAAGCTCAGTACTCTTAACATACTTTATTTGAACAACCCGCCAAATAAAACCAGAAAGAAACAGTATCCCTAATTATATTCGTAGATAAAAACTGCGTTAAACTTTGCTCGTTTATTAAGTGGTTAAATTAGACGTAACATAAAAATGTAAACTGTCCAATTAGTACCAGTTATTCAAATGAGCTTCAAAGCCCAGAGCCTTCTGCTATTTACTGCCTAGAACTTTTCCCGCAATCCTGACGCCCCTCTCACATAAACACTGGACTTATTACGAGGAGGATTACTTGCATTATCCCGTTTATATTTCACTCCAAGAAGTTGCCATGGGAAACTTTAATATACTCTGTCCGGATGAAAGTGGACGCATGGTGGTAATCGTAAAAAAATTTAAATTTACAAGAGGGGGCTACTGGAAAGTGTTCCCTCTTCATTTTTTTTATGAATGTTCAACACTTGCATTCGTATGTATTGGACCTTACCTTACGTTACCTTACCTTAGACCTTACAGCTCGTTCGGGTTTCCCCAGGTCCCTGAGTGTGAGGCACCTCTAATGTCTACCAGAGAATTGCTAATGCACCTTCCGGTATAATTTGCATCTTCCAATCTTGAGTTTTTGTCGAGCTTATTCTTAAACACATCTACGCTCACTCCTGATATGTTTCTCAGATGAGCTGGCAACGCATTGAACAGACGCTGCATTATCGATGCTGGTGCGTAGTGGACTCCTGTCCTGTGTGCTTTTCCTGGAATAGAAACCTCGGTATTTCCCAGGGTATAGTTCCTCGTTGCTTTCAGGTTTGCACAGAAGTCTTGTTATAAATAGCACTTGGGCAGCTTTGTCATAAGATTTGCTTCTTTTATGGAAACTCTGCTTCCTTTTCTCTTGTGCAAAGCTTTGGTCTTCTCTCCCCGCTTATGTTTTCCTGACTCTTTTGCTTATCGCCGTCTTCCTACCGGTCTGGGCTTGGGGTGCCAGCAGACCCCCTCCCCTCCCCCCTCCCCCACAAAAGAAAATTTAAAAAAATATAAAATAAAAACAAACAGGTGCCTCGCTAATGGATCACACGAGAGCCGCTAAGAGAGCCTACATAACATAAAGCTGCCAGATGAATGTGAACTGCTACAAACCGTAGTGTATTGGTGCAAGCTGCAATGGGTCTTGAAGCGGAACAAAAAGCTCATAGAGAGCAATTTATATGGAAGAATGTTCTGTGAAAAGGAAAAGTTTATTAAAGGCAACTGTTCGAAATGCTTCAGTGCCAACAGTACCTGATATCAATGGGGAACTGTCTTGGGAATCAGCATTCCAGTGCGTAAAAATAACTGCTGACCATTCGATGGAAATAAGAGAAAATACTTAAAATATTCGTTTGTTTCAATTTAAGAAGATGTTGACCAAATTGTTGTCATGGAACTTTGAAGGAAACGACACCAGTATATTTAGCTTTGACATACATGCATATATATATACATACATATATATATATATATATAATATATATATATATATATATGTGTGTGTGTGTGTGTGTGTGTGTGTGTATGTATATATATATATATATATATATATATATATATATATATATATATATATATATATATATTAATTTCCTTATTCTGCACAATTTCGTTGTCCAAGTTACTCAAGGTGAACGACTGCTAAAACAAGTCAATAATAATACATTCTAAAAATGAATATAAAAATGAAGCAAAACCCACATGTTTAAATAAAGGGCATATTGATGTCGTAACATAAATTCTCTTAGTAAAAAAGAAGTTGATTGAAATAAACTATGAAGTGAATACACACAAAAAATCACTGAAGTGAAATATATTATGATAAACTTTGAAATCAATTAAAAATAAATTTAGAAGAGGAATAAATTCAAATAAACTTTTGTGCTAACAAACACAAAATAAATATAGAAGTGAAACGAATTAAAATAAACTCTGGTGTAAATAATTTAACACCAGTTATATTTAGAAGAGAAGTGAACCAAAATAAAATCTGAAGTGAATTAACAAAAAATAATCTTAGAAGAGACATTATTGAAAATAGACGTTGAAATGAATTAAAAAAAATATTCAGAAGAGGAATGCATTAAAAAAATCAAAGAAAATAATAAAATTAATTTTGAAGTGAAATATATTAAAAATACACTTTGAAGTGAATTAACAAAAATAAACTTAGAAGTTAACTTAATAATAATAAACTTTGAAGTAAAATAGTAAAATTAATTAAAATAAACTGTGAAGTGAAACATTGAAGCTAATTAAGAAAAAAGTACTGAAACTAAGCTAAATGAATTAAGTTACTATGAAATGAACTAACAAATAGTTAAACTTAGCAGTGAAATGTATCAAAATAAAATATGATTAGGAGTGAAGTGAATAAAAAGAAACTTAGAAGTGGAATGAATTAAGAGAAACTTGGAAGGGAATTAAAAAAAAAAAAAAAAAAAAAAAAAACTCAGAAATGAAATGAGTCAAAATCAACTAAAAGTGAAATGAATAAAAATAACTTAAAGTGAAATAATTAAAAAAGAATTTAAAGTGAAATTAATAAAAATAAACTTTCAAGTGAATTAACAAAAAATAAACTTTCAAGTGAATTAACAAAAAATAAATTTAGAAGTGAAAATATATATAAATAAAAAAACTTTGAAGTCAATTAGTCAATTAACAAAAAATAAACTCGAGATTAAATGAATCAACATAAACTTTGAAGTAAAAAAAATACTTGAAAGTGAAATGAATCAAAATAAACTTTGAAATCAAATAACAAAAATAAACTTGGAATTGAAATGAATCAAAATAAACTTTGAAGTCAAACAACAAAAATAAACTTGGAAGTGACATTAATCCAAATAAAAACGGAAGCTAAATGAATCAAAATAAACTTTGGAGCTAATATAAGTACAATAAATATTTAAATTCAGCCCTCTTCCTGTCTCCATTCTGGCCTGGGAAGAGCTGAAACTTATAACTCACTTTATAGGGAAGGGAAGTCTTCTATTCCCTGCTTCAATCCAGGATGGGAAGAGAGTGAAGGGACGCAAGTCGAAGTGAGGAGGAGGAGGAGGAGGAGCTGCCTACGTCCTCGGGGAAAGTGAAGTGTTGCAGAGCACCCATGGAGACATTTCTTTCATGCTTTCGCTCTGCATCTTATTCACAATATAATTTGGTACGTTTCTTGTGCACAGTTAATGTTAACGGATAAGATCTCTCTCTCTCTCTCTCTCTCTCTCTCTCTCTCTCTCTCTCTCTCTCTCTCGTATACACACACAAGTCTTTTAAGATGAGATAGCTACCCCCTAAGGTCTTATACTTCTATGCTTTGACGGCAATTCAAATAATTCGACTATGAGACATGTATGTATGTATGTACTATGTATGTATGTATGTATATGCGTACAGAAACATACACAATATAATGTGTATATACGTATGTGTATAAATATAAATATATATACACACACACACACACACGCATATATATATATATATATAATATATATATATATATATATATATATATATATATATATATATATATATATATATATATATATATATATATATATATATATATATATATATATATATAAAATATAGGCATTACAATTACCCAAGCCTTAACGACTGTATGGGGACATTCCAAAGACTTCAAAACAAATACAATACCAAAATGATGGTACAAACAAGTAATGAAAGATAACGAATTCTAGAAAACCCGAAAAAATCAACGTAAACAACGACGTTCCCCGAAAACCAAAATATTCAACTAAAAAAAAAAAAAAAAAAAAAAAAACAAAAAATCCGTCGTGGCATCAGCTTTAAAAAGGGCCTCGAGAAAAGGAGTATAATCGACCGAGCATGGTGAATGGTCGGGGGTAGGGGGGATTGAATCTCATAACCTTTATAAATACGGTGATGTTCATTAAGCCGCCACTGCCTTCTTAAGAAGGCTGGTATCCCAAAACCTCCCACTGACAAGTTCCCCCTCCCCAAACCCCACCTCCTTCCCCACAGCCCCCACAAACCCGTGACTTATCGGGAGACCTCGTCTTATCAGCCTTCTTGGTTTTTAAGCTGCATTAATTATTGTGATGGTTTCCTGATTGACAGCTTTCTTCAAGAAATAGTCATTTTCGAAGATACGTCTCATAATTTGAATAAGTTTGTTTGTTTCTATGGTGTTTTGACGTTGCACGGAACCAGTGGTTATTCAGCAACGGGACCAACGGCTTTACGTGACTTCCGTTCCATGTCGAGAGTGAACTTCTATCACCAGAAATACACATCTCTGACCCCTCAGTGGAATGCCCAAGAATCGAAATCGCGGCCACCGAGGTGGCAGGCCAAGACCATACCGACCACACCACTGAGGCGCTTGTAATTTGAATAAGTGAACTGTGGTTTTGAGTTTGGCTATGGAAATCATTCGGCAATTACTTTTATCTGAAGATCACTTTAAACATTCAAGTTTCCTGATAGATGCCCTTCAAAGAAAATACATTTTGAGGGAGAGTCTCTCCATTTGAATCACTGGAAAAGGAGTTTACCCTTAGGCTGGAAATCATGTGGTATTCACTTTTATTTGAATAATACTTCAAATATTCAAGTTTCCTGATAGATGCTCTTTTGAGAAGCCATGCATTTTGAGGATAACTCTCTTAATTTGAATGGGTGCGACGTGGTTTAAGCTTAAGCTACAAATCGTATGGCTTTTACTCTAATCTAAAGAATGCTCTCTTAAGCTACAAATCGTATGGCATTTACTTTAATCTAAAGAATACTCTAAATATTCAAGTGCAGAGTCTTCTGTTTGTTATCAGAGAGCCAAACACCGCCTCTAAAGCATCTGATAAACAGAAAGTATTCAGTATCTATTAAAAATCAGAGAGAGAGAGAGAGAGAGAGAGAGAGAGAGAGAGAGAGAGAGAGAGAGAGAGAGAGAGAGCTATTAGAACTTGACGAAAAATATGCAATTATGCAAAAAAATGAGATTAGAGTTCAAATACGGTGCACGGATAAGTGAAAACGTATCTTGATTCAAGAGAAATTTATGAGTTTTGAGTTTCTATTGGAATACAAGTGCAATGATTCAGCCACTATTAGGGTGAGGAGACTTTTGATTACCATTAATGCTTTTCCTGAAACTGACTTGTGAAGTGGGCCGTTGTACAAAGGCATCAGCAAACAAACAAACAAACAAAAAGAAACACAAGGAAACAACAAACTAAACCATACCGGAGAATGCATACATATTACATACATACATTCACAGAAATAAAGATTATCTACGCAACATATAAAAATGCTGGCACAAATCTTACATACAGACATTACCTGCTATAACAAAAAATAAATAAATAAATAAATACATAAATAAATAATAAATAAATAAATCAGGTTCAAATATCTATATAAAAGTTTCTTACATACATACAACACACATATATATGCAAAAATATATGTTCTATACAACAGATAAATATGCAAATACAACGGATAAATCCAAGCGTCGCCAACTAACAAAAACACAAGAAAAATTTTTGCATATTCGGATCTCAAAATTTATTACAATATGTACATGCTAAAACACGGGTACTTATGAGTGTAACGGAAAACACATGAGACAGATGAACGTTCACATGAAAAAGTTAACGAAAGATCATCAGACGAGGATAATTCCGCCCAAGTTGCTAATTACAACTTCCAGAACTTCCAGACCGTCTAGAACTTCTAGTAACATTTACCATGCAAATTGTTAACTTCACCCTGCCCAATGTTCGGTAGTTCGTCAAATGTTTACCCGTGCCAATTGTCGAGATAGACAAGACCTTGTTGTATGCTCTGCTCCAAACTTTTCACCCAAATCCCATTCGACTTCGACTCAACAGGACTGAACTTAGATTATTTGAACGGTCGGTAGAGGAATATTATTTTTTTTAAAGAATGTTATTTCTCTGTAAAGGATATTTTTGGAAAAGAATGTCATTTTCTGGAATATAAATTACTTTGAGGAAAAGAATATAATTTTTGGGGAAGAATATTATTTTTGGGGAAAGAATATTAATTTTTTTGGAGAGGAATATCCTTTTTGGAAAATAATATTATTTTCAGGGAAGAAATATTATTTTTGGAAAGAATATCATTTTTAGGAAAAATATTATTTTTTGAAAAAGAATATTATTTTTGGAAAAGAATATCCTTTTTGGAAAAGAATATTATTTTCTCGAAACTAATATTGTTATTGGAAAGAATAGTATTTTTGGAAAAAAAATATTATTTTTTGAAAAATAATATTATTTTTTGAAAAATAATATTATTTTTAGGAATAGAAACTAATTCTTGGAAAAGAAAAAAAGAAGAAAACAAAAAAATGAGATGAAGGAAACACGACCAAAGAAAAAAAGAAAGAAGAAAAAGAAAGTAAAAAAAAAACGAGGCGAAGAAAGAAGGAAAGAAGGAAGGAGAGCAAAAATGAAAGTAAAAATGACAGGAAAGACACAAAAAAAAAAAAAAAAAAAAAAGAGAGAGAGAAACAAGAAAGAAAGTAAGAGAGAAAGCAGGCTTTGCTCTGTGGAGCATCTTCGGATTAATGAGCCAGCGCGAAAGGACCGGCTGAGAGAGGCCTTCGGCGGTTCCAAGGACCCACGTGCACGCTACGACCGGTGATTTTTTTTTTTTCTTTTTCTTATTAATAGATATTTTTCCGCAGGGTTTTCTCGAGCAAGCGCATGATTCCAGCTGATGCTCATGCATATGGTGGCAATTAGTCCACCGAAATATAGTCCTTAGTTTAAAACCACAGTGTTTTAATGGGCCTTTTGTACTTGAGACGTATCCTGTTTTAACAGAAGAATTACTTACACACACACACACACACACACACTACACACACACACACACACACATATATATATATA
>NC_061090.1:21891693-21909193 GCF_015104395.2 Macrobrachium nipponense | reverse complement strand
TCATCAATTACGAATTCCTGTTGCTTCTCGCGCCTTCAATTTTTGCTTTTTATTGATACAAAATATAACTGACATAATCGTCGTTATTTATAAAGAGCAGAAATATCAGTCAGCATTGTTATTTCTGCAAATATAAATCAGTATCGTTATTTGAGCATTATATAAAAAAAGAGGTTAATTAATAAAAAAGGGGAACTAAATTTACTTTAACAGGTCTACATTATTTTTCCTTTTGATATAACAATTGGGTCTCAAATAGCATTGTGACCCAGATTTACACTTTCAATATTTCCGGATTCAAAGCTAGTTTATTATTATAATTATAATATTCATTATTGTTATTACTATTATATTATTATTATTATTATTATTATTATTATTATTATTATTATTATTATTATTATTATTATTATTATTATTATTATTATTATTATTATTCAGAGGATGGCCCCTATTCATATGGAACGAGTCTACAGGGACCATTGACTTGGAAGTCAAGGTTTAAGAGAATATGACGTTCATCTGAAAGAAATAACAGATAATAATAGGAAACACCCAGAGAAAAGATCAGTTATTATAAAAGAAATGAAAAAAGACAAATGAATAAATATATGAATAGATACAATATAAATAAATCATCAAAGCACAAGACTAGTTGCTTTAAGGATCTAACAGCACAACACCCTCATCCATCCTCCATAAGAGTTCATCTGAATAATCATATACAGTAAATATACCTTGCGCCTTTTCCCTATGGTGCCAGTCACTTCCTAGTATCAAACCTATCACATAACCGACATCCTTCCTCCGTACCTTTCCCCTTCAGTCCAGTTCCTAGCAACCCCGTCGTAACCTCATACCTCTTCCTTTAACTGACCATTACCTCATACGCACGTGACATGAGTGCTAACGAAGAAACCGGGACTCGCCCTACATAATACAATATCCTCCTCCTTTTGGCCTAGAGGAGAGACGGAAGGTTCTCTAAATTAAAGATAAACCGAAGCGTTTCCATTACCATTCCCTTTATAAACACCAACACACAAGATGCCAAAAGGCCTCTCCTCCCAAGGGAAGTAAGCAAACATCCCACACATCCCTGGGCCTCGAGACGATACAGATCATTATGCATTATTCCGTCAGACCTCCAGGGCAGAGGGTAAATTCCTGTTTGTCTTGCCCGAGTAATCGCCCGTAGATCGTGGTGGGGTAAACATAAGATCTCCTTGAAGTAGATCAGAGGAAAACAAACACTACGGGTGTGCAACGTAATCAGAACTTGTTCAGGGAAAGGCCACAAATTCAATAATAATGGCTGTAATACCTACATTTAAATTTAATTGGAGTAATTACTCAAACTCAGAAGTACGACGCACCAGCTGCTAATGACTATAAATGACTTATTCAGGAAAAAGTGACTTGATATCATAAACTGGCATCACAAGGAGAGAGAGAGAGAGAGAGAGAGAGAGAGAGAGAGAGAGAGAGAGAGAGAGAGAATTCTTCCATGAAAATTCCACAATACCAACTATTGCCTTCGTAAGCCGAGTGCCCCATGATAGTACAATTACTCATACAATTCTTGAAGCTCTTGTTTTTATTGCTACCTTAAAACAAGCATAGGTAACGCTCTGGAAAAATACCAAAAAACATTTTGCGAATGCACTACGAATGAAGACTAAAATTCACAATAATTTATCTCTCTTAGATAGTGTTTTCATTAATGACGGCATGATTCTTCTTCCTATCATAAGCAGTCATGAACTGGACCATAGACGGATGATCTCTTGTTTGTCACTTTTTCGTAAGTTTTATTTCAACAGAGATCTTTCACGATCACAATTGATCCCTGATCCACTTTATCTGCCGAGAGAGAGCAACCAGATTCGCTGAACAGAACCACCAATATGCAATAAATGTGCCTCGCATTCGAACTTCTCAGTTCCAGAGGTCCTTTATTCCTCAAACCGTTGGACTGTGGAACTCCCTCCCAGAGGTTATTGTTCAATTGGAAACTCGAAAGTTCATGCAAACATGCAACGCAATACTACCCTATAACAATTCTCCTTTATCATCGTAATAATTTACTTACATTTTTATCCATTTATTTAGGTCTGATCTCTTTTTCTGTATTTTCTTTTACCTTCAGTTATTACTTTCGAATGAACATCATATCCTTTGGAAGCTTGAATCCGTATGAATCGGGTTCATGTTCTTAATAATAATAATAATAATAATAATAATAATAATAATAATAATAATAATAATAATAATATTATTATTATTATTATTATTAAGTATCAAGACCTGATTATAGCAATAACAAGGATATGAAATATGCCAGTGGAAATTGTACCCATAATCATAAAGACACTACTAGGCACGATCCCAAGATCCCTGAAAAGGAACCTGGACAAATTAGATGCTGAAGTAGTTCCAGGACTCATGCAGAAGAGTGTGCTCCAGGAAACAGCGCACATAGTAAGAAAAGTGATGGGCTCCTAAGGAGGCAGGATGCAACCCGGAACCCACACTTTAAAACTACCCAGTCGACTGACTAGGATGACTATGATAGACAAAAAATATATAATAAAAATAATAATAATAATATCTTAGTCCAGATATGTTGAGAACAACATTGGCAGCTTTTGAAAGCCTGATCACCTCTCACAATTAATAATGATGGCTGAGCTCTTGAAAACTCTGTGTAGTTTTATATATTCTGAGAGAATAATAATAATAATAATAATAATAATAATAATAATAATAATAATAATAATAATAATAATAATAATAATAACAACAGAGGACGGGTTTTACGATGCGAGTCAAAGCCATGCGACTGGAATTCTAAGATGAAAGGCCTCTATTTCAAGAGTAGTGAGAAGGATGTTTAATATTATCTCACCAAAGCAAATGAAGCTCAAGATGCCTCCCTCCTCAGAGGCTGTAAAAAGAATATTATGGATCTTACAGATTAAGACGTATATAAACATGGAAATTTACTTTTGAATATTCCAACCTGCTTCGTATGCTCGGAATGTTCAAGAACGTGTATATGCACGAATGTGATACACAAAAATACACAAGCGGGCAGACACACACTTACACACACATGTATGTATGTATGCATGCGGTGGTTTGTATATATATATATTTACACACACACACATATATATATATATATAAATATTGTATATTATATATATATCATATATATATATATATATATATATATATTATATATATATATACTGATGGCCAGGAGAATGTAACACACGCACACAATCTGACAGAAAGACGGAAAGATCTATCTCCCACCAGACACATTTTTGTAAGATGGTTTACCTTTCATATAAATTTGAATGAAATTCCTTTGATGAAAGGGTAAACATGACAGACACACTAGCGCACAGAAAAACAAAGGGACAAGCGAAGGGACGGACAGAAAAAGTCACGGATAGGAAAGAAGGATGGAATTTATCTACTGGACTAATAACGGGAAATTATAAATGAGACAAACAAAACATTCCAAGAAACTATAAGCAATAAAGGGCATCAATGAACGACTAAGAGACATAAACAATGAACCACGCCAGACACAAAATCAGGAAATTGTTTACACAACATGCTGACGAGTACGGAAATGAAACAAAAAAAGTAAAAAAAGGAATACAAACAAAAAAATAAAGCTACCAGGAAATGAAAAGACAAACAAACAAACAAATAAAAACCTTGACAAGAAAAACCGGTAATTCATCCACATGGAAAACGAATGGGAAATGAAAATAAAGCAAAGAAACAAAGAAACGACGTCATAATCAACACAAAACACCAACAGGGAAAACGCAAAACAAGATCAGGAAAGAGACGCACAAGGAAATTAAAAACCATCGCCCAGGGGGACAACTGCAATGGCTTTTCCCGTCCTCGTAATCAACTTTGAGTCTCCAGAGATAATTGACACACGAGGTACTTCCTTATTCAAGGCTTTTTATTACGTTAACAATCCTCTCAATGCCGGCGCTATTTCCTCCAAGGATTAAACCGCCTTTACCGCGTTTGTTTCCCGCGTAGCAGGAGATGGGGAGTGTGCCTACGTAAGTATGTCAAGTACCAAAACCAATTGTATTCTGATATTAATCGGGAAAACTTTACTTTCCTGCTTTTGCTTTCCGTGCAGTATAGTAAAGATGTGACTACATCCGTGTATTGTTAAATAACATAATAAATTGTATTTTGATATTAATAGATGGGAATTATACGCCCGTACGTCAGGTACTAAGATCAGTTGTATTCTGATATTAAATGGAAAAAATGTTTTAACAAATAATATCCTTTATGCTAGGATTAATTCCTGGGAGGATCTGATGCTGACTCTATAATCTCTATGTGAGCGTTTTTTTTTATCCATGGAGACAATGGCGATTGCAACTCGATTATTTCAGATAACAATGAATTTCATTATGAAATTTATTAGGAACAATTTCAATGTGAATTGTATTACAGTAATCTGACAGTAACTTTGCAGTGCTCCATACTTACACATAATTTATCAAGATCACTGTATTGTTCTACATTTTGTTGTTGTTGGGGTTATGTGATATCAATAAATCGATTGTATTATCTACAGGCTATCCTTGTAACAGAAAAAAAAAACTTTCTGAGATCACTACTCAAGCAATACATTTCTACTACTGACCTCCCACCAACTTCTTTCTAAGGACACTCAGACTGATAAAATGTTCAAAATTACATCATTACGGTTCGTCCGATGGTAAATAATTCCAGCAATTTTTGGTTAGATATCTGCAGTTTTTCGTGCTTTGGATTGCACCTTGACATCGCCGGATTAAATATATATATATATATATATATATATATATATATATATATATATATATATATATATATGTGTGTGTGTGTGTGTGTGTGTGTGTGTGTGTGCGCGTGCTGTGCGTGCGTTGCGTGCGTGTGTGTGTGTATATATATATATATATATATATATATATATATATATATATATATATAGTGTATATATATGCTCACTGGGGGACATACAAACACCTTAGATAACATACTCCCTCCCAAGAGATATACGCAAGATGCTCGGTCTTCGTGCCAAGATTGACTGAGATTCCATCAACCATACTACATGAGTTGCAATGAACGACAGTGTAAAATAAATAAATAAATAAATAAAAATTTTTAATAAAACTTGCATCAAAAAACCTTTTCGTTGGTTACTAATAAATTAACTAATTCCACCTGATAACGTCCTGAGCAGACTTGTTACTAAAAATTGCACCGTTTTCTTATGAAATAGCATTTTCCAACACATTTTTAGTTCACAATATCACTCCCGATGCTCCATCGTAAGAATGAATTTAAGATAAAAACACCCCATAAGAACCAGCCAGTGTTCGGAGAAGAATAAGTGCAAGAAAACAAGCACATAATCATTTGCACAACAAAAGCTCTCTGTAGAGAGCAGACCGACAAAATAACGGTAATATATATATATATATATGATATAATATATATATATATATATATATATATATATATATGTATGTATGTATGTGTATATATAATATATATAGATATATATATATATGTATATATATATATATATATATATAGCTAGCCAGGCTAGAAATCCCCTTATGCATAACAGCCGAGATAAGGAATATGAGGGCGAGCGTAAATGGTTTAGGAGGACATCTCCAGAACACCTCAACAGATTTTATTTGAAACTTTGCAACTGTTCTCAGGAACTGACATTCCCGAAATGATAAAGTATGTGGTGGATCATCTCGGTGGCTGGAATTCGCGCCTTTACTTTGTTTGTTTGTTTGTTTGTATGGTGTTTTTACGTTGCATGGAACCAGTGGTTATTCAGCAACGGGACCAACGGCTTTACGTGACTTCCGAACCACGTCGAGAGTGAACATCTATCACCGGAAATACACATCTCTGACACCTTAATGGAATGCCCGAGAATCGAACTCGCGGCCACCGAGGTGGCAGGCCAACACCATACCTACTAAAGAAAATGTCTTGCGGAGTCATAAAATTCCATTCAACCATTTCTCTCAAACACACATACAAAAACACAGAATGCAGATAAACATGAGCGAAAACATTACCTACACCCAAATTCGTTCTCGATGTTAACAAAGTCCAACCTTGGCAATCCCAAACATTTGTAAAGGCTAACCTATAAAATTAAACTCCATTACGCCCAAGAACCACAGATATAAAGAAAAAAGAAAAAAAAAACTACAATCCCAAAACAAAATCTAACATCATGAATGAATTTCCACACCATTTCCAAGCAAACCTACACTCAAAACAAGGGCGTACAATCTTCACAAACAAAGCGATCTTAACTGACACAAACGGTCACCAACAGTAACAACCTCCACATTGAAAAATACAAATATAAGAGATATAATAAAAAGAAAAAGAGTGATGTCACAGAGAGAGAGAGAGAGAGAGAGAGAAGAGAGAAGAGGAGAAGAGAGAGAGCAGAGACGACTTCTCTTCCAATTTAGGAGGCCAATAAATGTATATTAATTTGAAGGCCTTCCTCTCATCTTTTTTTACAGGTGTACATTTGTACCTACAGTAGTCCACTAATGATTACGTGGTTGCGCTAGGAAATGAGAGAGAGAGAGAGAGAGAGAGAGAGAGAGAGAGAGAGAGAGAGAGAGTCTGGCCTACGCAATTCACTTCGCTCTTCTTATAACAATGATTTTTTTTTACCAAGACGTAAAATACGCTCTATTTTCAACCTGAGGCGTCTTACATCGAGTAAATTAAACGTATATTTCAGTTAACTAAGTGGGACAGATCGATCAAACATGGTAAGATGTTATTTCAATAGGAGAAACGTTATTATAACAGAGACAGAGAAAGCAATTCCACAGAGGAAACGTTATTATAACAGAGACAGAAAGCAATTCCACAGAAGAAACGTTATTATAACAGAGAAAGAAAGCAATTCCACAGAGGAAACGTTATTATAACAGAGAAAGAAAGCAATTCCACAGAAGAAACGTTATTATAACAGAGAAAGAAAGCAATTCCACAGAAGAAACGTTAATATAACAGAGTAAGAAGGCAATTCCACAGAAGAAACGTTATTATAACAGAGAGAGAAAGCAATTCCACAAAAAAATAATTATAACAGATAGAAAAAAAAGCAATCCTACAGAAAAAAAACGTTATTATAAAGAGAAAGAAATCAATTTCAAGGAAAAAACGTTATCATAACAGAGAGAGAAAGCAATTCCACAGAAGAATCGTTATAATAACAGGGAGAAAAAGCAATACCAAGGAAGAAACGATATTATAACGGAAATAGAGAAAGCAATTCCATAGAAGAAACATTATTATAACAGATAGAAGCCAATTCCACAGAAAAAAAAAAATTTAAAACAGAAAGAAAGCAATTCCATGGCAGTATCCATAAAGAAAAAAAAATGTTAGAATTATATAAAGTTCTTTCAACCAATGGAATTGTTCTGCCAGCGAGGGCAGAAAGAAATAAGTTATTCACAAAAGATTCTAACTTTCATCAAGTATGTATTTGAAGCTCCGCCTACAGAGGCAAACAGGATGGAAAACTTTTCATATCATATCTAATAAAAGTTTAGCTTGGTGAAAAGTTAACGTCAATTTTTTCTGTGTCCCTTGACAGCAGCAAAAAAAAAAGAAAAAAAAAAATACATAAAAAGGGCAAATGGAGGTTAGAGAGCTAAAAATAATAAATTCAATACTGGACCATACAAATACAAACCCTTTGAACAGAATATGAAATCTAATGGAAATCAACAAGAAATAAATAAGAATGCATCAAGCGAGGGCAAATGGAAATCAAATACTCAGATGTAAAAATTTAAAACAAAATATAAAAAGTTGAATGAAAAAGTTGGATAAATGAAAATAAAATCCTCGATCATCCAATGAAATGGTGAAAAAAAATAAGAAAGCCGTAAAACAAGAGAAGCCCATAAACATGATTAAAAAGTTAAGGTCCCTAAACTCTATTCCGTCTCTTCAATAAGCTGACTCAAACGGCGCTAGGCAGCCCCTCGTTATTCTAGGGCACTCGACCATGGAAAATACTACATAAACACTCCCTGTAGGGTATAGTTACATTTGAGGTATGTGTGTTATTCCATAATAGCGCGTTTTTTTTTATACCCCGAAACCTAGATCTGACTGTTTCCAAAGGTCACTCTGAGAAGATAAAATCTAGAATGTCATTCTCAAAAAAAAAAAAAAAAAAAAAAAAAAAAAAAAAAAAAAAAAAAAAAAATTAGGAAAAATTCTCAAGCAATTCTCGTGCAAATAAAAACTCTAGGGGTCTAACTTGCCTTAAAAATCTCGAGAACTGTGACAATGGACAGAGGAGGGGGGCGAACATTTGATGAAAGGATTCAACCAGGTGGGGTGAGGATACTTCGTAGTGGCCCTTCCTTTTTTTTTTTTTTTTTATTATAGGATTATGAATGTACACATTTTCTTGATGAGCGGGGGAAAAATGCCCCACACCCCCACCCTCTCTCTCCAACCTAAGCTACAACCCACAACAGTCTAATACCAACTGCGAAGGTAATTCAATGCTTAGGTCAAAAGTCATAACAGATTTTAAGGAAACGTATATATACATCGCTCCATTCTCGTCCCAGGAATCGAGCACGGATATATACACGTAGTCATTCACTTGCTACCACCTGCACATGACCAGGCGGGATTAGAATGCAGTAACTGTGTGGTAAGCGAACTTGAAACATGTTATGACTACAAATCAATCCTTTCGAAAAATAAAAATAATTTAGGTATTTATAAGTACTTTCTTACAAAGATAAATAATACAACTTGACTTGAACGCATACTTTCTAGCCAAGACATAATATCATATTTCAACATATCTAAAACCGAATAACCCTGCCATTTCCATGAACATTTTTTTATTAAATTTCTTCACCACAACGATTGGCATTTCATCCTAATTTAACGGTAGACATACAGTCCTTATAGAATTTCATATCACGGCATTATACATTACATAATCTGACCGGAATAAAAAAAAATAAAAAATAACATTTGTTTCGTTTTATTCTGCCTTTTGAAATATTGATTAACATGCACTGCACAGGAACATCTGAACAATCATATACGTGTATGTTCTGTAAAATAATGTATTGTACACTACACCACGCCAGATTTTCTTTACCAATATTCTAGTCTTTAGATTCAATCTCTCCCTCCCCCCCCCTCTCCTCCTCTCTCTCTCTCTCTCTCTCTCTCTCTCTCTCTCTCTCTCACATACACACACAAATTTCTTTAGAACATGTGTATAAACCCGTGTGATATATATACTATATATATATATATATATATATATATATATATATATATATATAATATATATATAGAGAGAGAGAGAGAGAGAGAGAGAGAGAGAGAGAGAGAGAGAGGATAGGGCTCGAGACACAGAAGTAAACGGAGTCCATCAGAATTTTCAACGTACGTGACGGGGTGCCAGGGAGGGACAGGAGACGGAAAGGTGGAATACGAGCAGTGAATGGTGTGATGACAATCAGAAAGATTTAGTAAACGAGTAAAGGAATAAAGGAGATTAAGGTGTAACTGCAATAAAGGAGAAACCATACTCAGGAGTGCGGGTTTCTGTTCGTGATAGTCGTAAAAGGACGCAGAACCAGGAGTAATAAAAATAGTGAAGTGAAGGTGAATAACAGCTTTATTCTACAGGGAAATGTATACAGAGGGGAAGGTTGAAAACAAAGACAGACACATATATGCAACTACGGATATGTAATCATAACAAAAAAGCACGACATAGAGTTCAGTTTGAGGCAATAAGGTGAAAACGTATGACCAAACAAATCTAAGAATGACAGATGCAAATGGGGAGATGCTGTCCGAAATGAATGCAGTTCCGGGTTGATGGAATAGGTATTTGGAAAATGTGTTAAATGTTGAAGATAAAAGAGAGACAGAGCTAAATGACAATCAATACAGGGATTGAAGAATGTATACAAATACCAAGATTCGTTCCGGGGCTCCACATCAGGTATCCAACTCTCTTTCAAATCATACCGCATCTATAAGCGACCTTGGGGTAAAGCCCCCTGCTGGCCAAAGGACAACTTATTCCATCTAGGAGTTGAAGGAATTATACAATTGAGATGCAGTGGTACAGTAAGATAACGTGCAAGACTGGGCGAGCGTAAAGTTCCGAAGTTAAAATGGCAGTGACCCGTGTTGTTGTTGTTGTTGTTTTTTTAGTCATTCAACTGATAAATGGAACGGCTTAATGTTTTGAGAGAGAGAGAGAGAGAAGAGAGAGAGAGAGAGAGAGAGAGAGAGAGAGAGAGATTTTTAAATCCTCCTCAGTCCCTTTCCCTAAACCTGACTTCTACCTGGCATTACAGTTAGCTCTCTCTCTCTCTCTCTCAAAGCACCTCTAAGACGTTTTTAAACCCCTCTCAATGCTCTTTCTCAAAACCTCATTACTATTTGGCATGGCAGCAACTCTCTCTCTCTCTCTCTCTCTCTCTCTCTCTCTCTCTCTCTCTGTATCCTTTCCCAAAACCTCACTCCTAACTGGCACAACTCTCTCTCTCTCTCTCTCTCTCTCTCTCTCTCTCTCTCTCTCTCTCTCTCTCTCTCCCAAAGCATAACCACTGAAAGCACACACACCTCCATGTAATGAACGCGATAAGACCAGAATAAACAGCCACGCAAACACACAAGCACACATCAAACCGGAAGGTCGCCCGAGCTGCCCATGCTTTAATCAGGAAGGCTTCATGCCAGATTTACTGCCAATTAGATAACATTTCAGCAGAGAGGCCTCAGACCCACATCGCGTTTCTCTCGAATAAAAATACGTATTAATATCTCGTACCAAAGGAATCCATTAAATCAGGACGAAGCGTAAAGGCAGACCTATGCTTTAAGTTTCCTTTCCTAAGTATCAGTAACTTGTCAATTCATACTCGTAAGTATAAGTAACTTATAAATGTGTCAATTAAATATTAGGTAAGTTATATATATATATATATATATATATATATATATATATATATATATGTATATATTTCTCCCATCGAGGGAAAATGACAAAAACTTACCTTAAGTATTTAACTGACACAATTATAAGTTACTCGTACTTATGAGTATGTAATTGACAAGTTATTGATACTTAGGAAACGTAAAACAGAGGTCTGCCTTAAATATATATATATATATATATATATATATATATATATATATATATATATATATATATATATAGTATATAGATATATATATATATATATATATATATATATACAGAATGCGTCAATGGTCATTACTAATTTAGATAAGTAATACTTATTGAGGAACATTTTAACAATGCGCAAGAAACTCTTAACATTACTGCTTAAACACAAATAAAAAATGCGCAAAGAAAACGGAAGGACACAGAAAGTCGCTTATGGCGCAGACTTGCGAATAAAAACAATTGAACAAAAATCGGCGTACCCTCGCACACCCAGTAAATGGGATTCAGCCTCGGCATAAATATTTATTCAGTCCATCGACCAAACTGGATTAAGTAAACAAGGGTTGGTAAACAATGCATAAAATATTTATTATCATCTTTCTAGGTTTGTTTATTCCTGTGAAATCTTTGGACGCTTCGGCAAATCCTGGATACTTCTCTCTCTCTCTCTCTCTCTCTCTCTCTCTCTCTCTCTCTCTCTCTCTCTCTCTCAATGAAGACAAGGCTTATTATGGAAGCCCATTTGATGAGAAATGGTTCGTTTAATCACTTCAAGTTTTGTCTCTAATATCACTCATCTTTTTCTATCTATCATATATTTTTCTCTACGTCTTCAGTGGAAAAAAAAATAGCAATTATTTTGAGAATATGGAAACCGCATAACTTGCCTCTGTCTTCATAATTTTAAATAATCGTGGCACCATTCTACGAAGTCACAATATTAAAACTCGTCTTTGAAGGACTATTTCAAAAAGACGAAATCACGCTTCCGGTAATTACGCGAAATCTGTCAATTAATCCAGATCATTGATCGTATTCCCGTATGTGAGAAGCATCTAATTTTGGAAATACATTGGCTGGCATGCCAAAACAACACGAAATTTGACGAGGCTTGAAGAGAAAATGCATAGTAGAACTATAAAAGAATTATACGTTTGTTGACCGAATTCACTGCAATTCCATATCCATTTTGTTGCAATGTCAATGTACGTTTTACTGCATTTATACGTTTAGATTTCAGTGTATACTGTCTTTTTATCTATGAATATATCTCTTGCCGATAAACAAAAATATGAATAACAACACCAAGAACAATATTCTCATCCATCATGACTTTTTTATACATATACACATCAGGATAAAAACAACCGTATGTGGTTGAATCCTATGATTAATTTATTATAAGATGTAATTATATATATATATATATTATATATATATATATATATATATATATATATACATATATATATATGTGTGTGTGTGTGTGTGTGTGTGTGTGTGTGTCAATATAGAATTTAGGTCAAATGGCTACGAAGTCATTCAACTCTGAAAGGAAAATTGAGAGAAGGCCTGAAAGGTGTAACAGAAGAAAAACCTCAAAACAGTTGCACTACAAAGCAAGTGTTAAGAGAGGGCGGATAGCAAGATGGATGAGAGAGACTATGAACGAAAGTACAGTAAAAGGAATGAAAGGAGTTTCAGCTAGGGGCTGATCGGACGCTGCAAAGAACTTTAAGTAAGGCCTACAGTGCACCGCGTGAGGTGCACTCACGGCACTATCACTCTACAGAGCTTATGCATATAGGCAAAACATCTATGACTGAATATCAATAAATACAAGTATTAATCTCTACAGAGCGACTGTCAATTAAAAATAAGGACAAACTAAGACAGATATGTATTATTAGCAAATGATATATATAATAACAATAATATATATAATTATTAGTATATATATTATATCTATATATTATAATATATATATATATATAGATATAGATTATATAGGATTATAATAGATAGATATATATATATATATATATATATATATATAAATATAATATAATTATTATATATAAACAAGTGTGTGTGTGTGTACGCGCGTATGTGTATAAAATTATTGTAAACGGAATGGATATATGCAAACATAGTCTCGTAAATTTCAAATGGTTCTCCATAAATGAAGACTGAAACATAAATATAACAAGGGTGAACACTTCGGGGGGTAACTGAGTAAGCCCATAAACAAGCAAACAGACAGAGAATCTAACGTCTTGGTGTATAAAAGATAAGCATCGCGGGGGGAATAAAAGGGAAGGGGAAGAGAGAGAGAGAGAGAGAGAAACTCACTGAATTGAGTAAATACATAAGCAACCAGGCGGAGAATCTATCTATCATTGTATAAAAGAAAAGCATCGTAGGAGAGAGAGAGAGGAGAGAGAGAGAGAGAGAGAGAGAGAGAGAGAGAGAGAGAGAGAGAGAGTGTCCACCCCAACGTAAAGACAAAACACACAGGCACAATGGCAATAATCTTCTTTTCTCTCAGCAGCTATAGAAACAGGAACCTCATTCAAGAGAAATATCCCGGGAGACTTGTCTAATGAAAGAAAATACTAGAGGAAAATAATGATAAACGAAATGCTCGCGCGCCCACGCGCACGCACCCTCCAATACAAACAAAACATTCCCTACTCTGGAAAAAAAAATTACCAGTCTTTATTGTCTCGGACCTCTGAAGAAAATACTAAGAAAAAAAAAAAAAAATAGGGTTCTTTAAAAACCTAATAAAAGACAATTTACTTTCCAGTGCTTCATTAGGCGTCGCAATGATAAGGGTTAATGACGTCCATTCAACAGTTTCATTAGCTTTCATTCCACGTTGGCGTCATTACATTACGGGTCAAGAGGTCGTGAAATGAAAAATTCAGTTTTCTCAGAAAGCTAAACTTGAATCTTAAATTATAACGTAACCTCATTTATTAGAACATTAAACTATCAATTACTAATGAGGAGAAACAAATCCATTGTTATGTTACTGTACAAACATACGTTGTTTAATATATTAATTGCCCTTGACGCTTAAAACTGGATTTGATGATTAAAAAAAATATTCGAGTACACAAGAAGGAATCAACTCACAGAGGACAAATATACAAAGAGGACAAATATACAAAGAGGACAAATATATTGATTGTCCTCTTCGCTAAAAACCGGATTTGATGATTGAAAAAAAAATCAAGTACACAAGAAGGAATCAACCCAAAGAGGCCAAATAGATGTTGTTTAATATATTTATATATTGATTGTCCTCGGAGCTAAAAAATGGATTAGATGATTGAACAAAAATATAATCAAATATACAAGAAGGAATCAACCCAAAGAAGAAGAAACACAACCCAATATCAAGATACAGCAAAGGAATATCAGCTGTTTACATATTATCATTTCCAAAACAACAGCAACCTAAGCAGTCCCCAACTCCGGGCAAATAAGACCACCGCCACCTATGATAACAAATCATTTACATAACATTACATACGTTGTTGCAGCATTTGCACGAATATGTCTTTTATAATTACGCACCGTGACGTCAAACGCGTTGTGAAACATAGCCTCGGCGAGTATTTACAAGTATGTAAATAATTATAATAACCGAAAATGTAAACGTTTACCGTTATTCTAATTATTATGATTGTTATTACTACAAAGGCTTCACACAGGTGTCTACTCAAGTATAAATGCCACAAAGTCTATACATATACGTAGTTTACTATTATTATTATTATTATTTTTATTATTATCATTATTATTATTATCTCCTGACTAACCAAAATGGATAAATTCCCAGTGATGTCAGTGCAAATATATACAACTTTTTAATATATATTTACGCTGACACTGTGAATTTCTTGATTATTATTATTATTATTATTTATTATTATTATTATTATTATTATTATTATTATTATTATTATTATTATTATTATTATTATTATTACTGAAAAATAAAAAAGTTACAGTGGGGCAATCCAGATGAGCACAAACTTGTACAATTAAGTTTCCCCAGGGTTGAACAGCCATTGATAAAAAAATAACATTAAAAGGGAAAAATGTAAAAAGTAAAACGGAGATGCAAGAATAATAACGAATAATAAAAATAACGATAAACAAACAAACAGATGGATAAACAAGTGCACTAACAGCATAGGAGGTAAATATCAGTATATAGGCATGTAATTAGCAGCCACTAGAGTTAACGACGTTCTGTAAACAATGATGAACAGCTGGTAATGTAAATTTAATTTAAGTAAACAAATATATAATTAAGGAAACACGTGTATGTAATATGATAACGGTACACAAAGGGAGATGTAAATGTATTTAACAGCGAATATCGAAAACGCATTATTAACTGCAGGCAAAGCTTCTTTTATAATTAATTTACACCAGTGGAAAGATTCGCATAATTAACGGCCAGTAAAGGTGATGTACTACACCCCGTGTTAACAATAAAATCCCTACAATATAATTAGGTATTTGTATTTTTCAGAAAAGGGCCGCATCATTTGACAGAATGCAAGGGTATATGAACATTAATTAAATAGTACAGAACATCAAAGATTCAGCTAACTACGTTCATTTCATTTTGCTGTTACATATATTGTTACAAATAAAAATAAAGAGAGAGAGAGAGAGAGAGAGAGAGAGAGAGAGAGAGAAAGTACAAAGGTTCCATTGCTGTAACAGGATAGGGGTGGAAAATAAAATGGATGGAAAAGAATATGAACGGAGGTAGAGTAAAAAGAATGAAAGGGGGTACAGCTAGGAGCCGAAGGGACGCTGCCAAGAGCCTTAAGAAGTAATGCTTATATGTGAGGTGCACTATCGGCACTACCCTTGTAAATCTACAATAATTTTGGTGTGCCTTCAATCATTTACCGTAGCCTCTAGTCATTTCAACTGGACTCTCCACTGTCATTTCCATCATATATTTGTAATCGAATCTCTTCAACAATTTCTATTCGAGATTCATCAACAATTGTAGGCATTACTTAAGGCTCTTGGCAGCGTGCCTTCGGCCCCTAGCTGCAACCACTTTCGTTCCTTTTACTGTACCTCCTTTCATATTCTCTTTTTTCATCCTACTTTACACCCTCTCCTAACAGTTGACTTATAGTGCAACTGCGAGGTTTTATAATCCTGTTACACCTTTCAAAACTTTTACAATCAATTTCCATTTCAGCGTTGAATAACCTCATAGGTCCTAGTGCTTGGCCTTTGGCCTAAATTCTATATTGAACTCAATTCAACAACAACATCTCGGTTTCTTTCATTAGTTTCTCTTTCTTGATGCTACAATGATACTTGAGGAATTTAATAACTGCAAAAATAAATTAATGAAATCTGGGATAGTTAATCCTTAGGCTCTTTCATGAAATGAATGAGGCTGTTAATGCTTTTTAGAAAAGAGGCAATCAACATTAAGAGGCCGCTGTGAATTCTTGTAAATGTGGGTCTCTCTCTCTCTCTCTCTCTCTCTCTCTCTCTCTCTCTCTCTCTCTCTCTTAAAGAAGCAGCTTGGACAATGTGAATTTCACTTCTCTTTCCCTTCACTCATTAAGAAATCCTGTGGGCATGTTGCAAAAAATATAATTCCTCTCTCTCTCTCTCTCTCTCTCTCTCTCTCTCTCTCTCTCTCTCATTATATATAATTTTAAATGTTTTCTATCGCAGCGCTCTAACCTCTATCCATCAGTCCGTCCAACTTCAAAATTTCCCGAAAATTTAAAAAAAAAAAAATCTAAATAAATAAAAAACATATTAAACACCAAACAAAAACAATTTTCCTTCAAGCCACATCCACCTTCCGGACTTTATAATCCAGTCGGATTATAAGCTTTTTTAGTGGAGGTCACAAGTAGACATAAAACCGTTATGATCATACGATGAGACTACTTAGGTTCATAAAAATACTTACGCGCGTTACAAAGCTTTATCCATTTCAATATCCGACCAGTGAAGAGAGAAGACGATGTCTTATTAAAGGACGATGTCTTATTAAAAGAAGAAAACGCTCGGCTACGAATTTCTGTCCATTATATTTCCTGTGGTACTCGCTTTTATATATATATATATATATATATATATATATATATATTATATATATATATATATATATGTATGCCTTAAAAATCACAGTAGATGCACGTAACTTCATTAGGTAAGCGAATACCACAGGAAAATGATAGGCAGAAATCCAAGCGCTTTCGTCTTTACTAAGAAACTGTCTTACTAAAGACGAAAGCGCTTGGATTTCTGCCTATCATTTTCCTTGTGCGGTATTCGGCTATAGATAATACTATATTTATATATATATAATATATCATAATATATAATACTTATATATATATA
>NC_061090.1:21861693-21886693 GCF_015104395.2 Macrobrachium nipponense | reverse complement strand
ACGTGATTGAACCATCTCAATATAACTAGATCCACCATTCAACCTGCGCTAACCATTTTTCTACGTACTTATCAACACATTTCTCACCTATTAGATTTTCGTATGCTACATATTCTCAGCAAACAGGTCATCTCGACAACTTCAACCGTTTTTCTTTCATTTGCATTCAATATCCACACAACGCTTCCATAAAGGTGGGTTGGCTCATAACACAAACCTCGATATCCTCCTTCTTTCTCGTATTCCGTAACTTTTCTATAATGCTGCTCTGATCCATATTTGCTCTTAAATGCTTATACAAATTAACGCTGCCACTCTTCAGCCATCCAAATTGGCTTGATCTTCTTGGTTTTTATTGAACCGCTTAATATCACTTTTACTCACATTCCCTTTCGACTTACTCCTCGTGCAGACATTTTCAAACCTTTACTAGTTTCTTACGTTTCTCTTCATCATATCCAGTCAGCACTGGATTATCTGCAAACACCAAACATTACAAGAATCTTCCACGACTCATTTTGTTTTCCTACAAATTGGCATCACTCCACACATAATGATAATGAACATCCAGGATGATGTAACACAACCTTGTATCAGACCCGCTTTTATGCCAAACCAGTCACTCTCCCCCCTACAGACCGTAAATAACGCTTCACTTCCAAGGTAAAAACTTTTTAATCGCCCTAAATAACTTCATTTCTATACCATCCATCCATACGCCCTCAACACAAACCGCACTGCCTCTTTTTTTGACTCTATCCAAAACTTTTTTCTAGGCTCCTATTAAGCTACAAAATGCTTTTACCTTTTAGATTCCTATAACTTTTTCGCACGAGCGCACATTTTATATACATTATATATATATATAGTGATATATCAATATATATATTATATATATATATATATATATATATATATATATATATATATGTACATAAAATGTGCGTTCGATCGAAAAAGTTATAGAAATCTATAATACACACACACACACACACACACATTATATATATATACGTATATATATATATATATATATATATATATATATATATATATATATATATATATATATATATATGTGTGTGTGTGTGTGTGTGTGTGTGAGTGTGTATATATGTGTGTGTGTGTGTGTGAGTGTGTGTGTGTGTATTATACATCTCCTCTTTCATTTCCTTAAGACCTGGGCTAGATAATGACATTAGAATAAAAAGTTTAGTGGCGGAGGGAGGACAGGGGGGCTGAAATCTTCTCTCTCTAATTCCCAATAAAGTTGCTTCATTTTTTCCGACAAAACTTCGCCAAAAGTTTATAATAAAAAGCCGTTTCCTCCAAGAGGGGCCGACTTCAGTGAAAAACAAGACAGCAGTCAATCATAATCCAACTTCTAACTTGTTTACCAAGGATGCATTCAGTGTTGCAAAAACATTCCCTTTTTCATCAAAACACCAATGTTTAACAAAATCAATATCAACTTTTACCAAGGATGCATTCAGTGTTGCAAAAAACATTCAATTATTCACCCATACACCAATGTTTAACAAAATCAATAGCAACTTTTAAGATGGATAATGGCCCACCTTGTTAATGCAAGACTGATACTGCATTAGACTTCACGTCGTCGCAAGTCCTAAATCCAAATGCCAGTTCATCATGAACATAAATACTAGGTAAGTAACAAGATAACACTATTTATATTGTGTATAATGTTTAACGGTTAAACAGTATACATAATCTAAATAGATATATGTAATATTATATATAGAGATCGATATATATATATATATATAATATAAATAAAGGTTTTTTGCCACGAAGGAAAAAATGAAAAAGCGAGATAACCAAGTACTTTCGGTCCTGTTCGGACCCTTTACTGAGGCAAACTGATTTTACAGAGAACAACATAGTCAAAAGAAAGCTTATATACAAACTGACACTACAAGATTGGCAAGCAATATGTGTGTGTGTGTGTGTGTGTGTGTACATATGTACATACACGCACAGACATGTCTAATTACCCCTCTCAGCACCCCCGAGAGAATCGAAATGCATAAAACATAGAATTTAGGTCAAAGGCCAAGCACCGGGACCTATGAGGTCATTCAGCGCTGAAACGGAAATTGACCGTAAAAGGTTTGAAATGTGTAACAGGAGTATAAAACCTCACAGTTACACTATGAAGCAATTGTTAGAAGAGGGTGGAAAGTAAGATGGAAGAAAGGGAATAAGAAAGGAGGTATAGTAAAAGAAACGAAAGGGGTTGCAGCTAGGGGACGAAGGCACGTTGCAAAGAACATTAAGTAATACCTACAGTGCACTGCATGAGGTCCACTGACGGCACTACGCCCTACGGGGGCCACCCCCGAGAGAGAGAGAGAGAGAGAGAGAGAGAGAGAGAGAGAGAGAGAGAGAGAGAATTCCCAGATCCAAATTCTATTTCCGGATTCCCTGAACTTTTCCTTTTCATATCAAAAAGTTCCGGAGGCTTCAACTTTCACAGAGAATACAATTATTTTTTGTTTGGCTTTTTCTTTGGGGGGGTGGGGCGACAAACAACAAAGAATACGCACAATAAAAATAATTCTTATGGAAGTGACAACAAAAAGAAAAAAAAACAATGGCAATTTAACATAAAACAATTTTCATCAAATCTTCATTTCAGATAAAATCAATTAAAAAAAGCCTACAATTAATCCTACCTCTGAATAAATAATGAAATAATTATTGCCCCTGTAACCATCCTTACTACATTATAGTTCAAATGTCAGATTTATTATGCACAAAGAAATTAAATCCCTACGATTGCGCAAAGCACATAAATCCATACTCATTCCACATAATTTTGATAACTCTATTTCCAAGGTCCCACTCTCTATTTAATTTCTTCATGTCCTTCTACTCTTCCACTATCCACTGTTAGAGCCCTGGTTATAACACTTTCTTGCCGACATTTTCCCTGTAACTTCAATACCAGTGACGTTTACATACTCAAACTTTCACAAGTCTCGGTATCTTCTCTTCACCGTCCACGTTTCTCTTTGCATCAAATGCAGTTGTGTATCATTATTTCATTCATAACTTCTTTTCCTCCATCACAACACTTTTTACCTTCTCTCTCTCTCTCTCTCTCTCTCTCTCTCTCTCTCTCTCCAAGGCCGGAAACGAAACAGAATTAAGAAGTAAAAAGTTAGCAAGGTCCACGTCAAAACATCTAGACAACATAGTAAGGCTCAGACGAGAGATGTAAACTGTCAATCTGTGTAACTTCAACCTAAATATTTTCGTTGACGGTTAAAATGTGTCTTCACCTGATGCTGTGCCAACATAAAAAAATTATGCACAGAGCATCCTAAAGTACTGCAAAGGTTTCCAGTATAAAAGACAAATTTTGAGGATCCCCATTATTAAAATATTAAATTGTATATATATATATATATATATATACATATATATATATATATGTTATATATGTATGTATGTATATATATACTTATATATATATATATATATATATATATATATATATATATATATATACTGTACGGTATATTAATTCAACAATCCCTAATACTTGAAATGGACAATCTGTAGCAAGCCCACGACCCATCTGCCCTACACTAATCCCTAGACAATTGAATAATCAAGTCCAATATTGGGGGAGGCTAATATACAATAATTACATACATACACAAATACATACTACATACATACACACCACACACATATTATATATATATATATATATAAACACCCCAACAACCACAACACCACGCACACACACACACACACACACACTATATATATATATATATATATTATAATATATATATATATATAAGAATATATATATAATATATATAGTCTTATTCGAAAAGTTACACAAATTCACCGTGTGATAAATTTATTAATTCCCATTGGACCTTAATAACACGGACGGTTCTAAAAGAGGACATTCTTGATTTCCAAGCTTTCAGAGGCTAATCTGCCTCTATCTTATAGGAACGAACCAATATATATATATATATATATATATTATATATATATATATAATATATATAACATATATATATGTATATATCTTCTTGCAATTCCACAATGGTCCCGAGGGTGAAGAATATAAGAGAGCCTCACGTGAAAAGGAGGTACCAAGACTTTCGACTTTTATTCCAAAGTCACCTTCAGGGTACTGAACAATTTTAAGAGAACAACTTATACCAGAAAGCAACATGAGGCCACAAATAATAAAACAAGTCAACAACCTACTTAAGTATGCATATAAACATTGTTCAAAACAAAAGACATACTTAGCGGAAATATGTAGTTACTAAAATCACAGTACAAAACTACCTGTTTGTAAAATATCTAACAACTTGTTTTAAACTTTTAAATCATCAAGAATAAAACTTTTCAACAATTCGTCCATCTTAAAAAGACCATCGCTCATATTCATGTAATTAAAAGAACTGATGAGACAGCCTTCAACTAACAATCTGCCATGCATTGATGAACTTCTAAAAACGACTCTAGCTGAATTCCAGTCTAGTATAGGGTGATCAAAATCCCTCACGTGACAAAAAATGTGTGTATATATATATTATATATATATGCATTCGAGCTACAAATGTCCTTTAATATCATATTCGCTCTACCTCGGAATTGATATATTTTTTCATATATGTACCGAGGGGGAATTTTTTAGTTGATATAATTTTCGTACCCCCATGGGATCGAACCACCGTCCAGTAGGACGGGGAACGAAATCAGGATCGGACAGTGACACTACCGAAACGGCTATCAAGAGAGGCTCTCTTGATAGCCATTTCGGTAGTGTCACTGTACCGATCCTGATTTCGTTCCCCGTCCTACTGGACGGTGGTTCGATCCCATGGGGTACGAAAATTATTATCAACTAAAAATTCCCCCTCGGTACATATATGAAATATATCAATTCCGAGGTAGAGCGAATATGATATTAAAGGACATTTGTAGCTCGAATGATTTATATGAATCACGGTGATGTGATAAATATTCATATATATATATATATATATATATATATATATATATATATATATATATATATATATAGCGTGTCTGTATATTACATAACAACAATACAAAGATAATATGATGGCATCCTATACTCTGTTTTTTTCCATCTGTCCATCCGCCTGTGGTGTTTTTGTATGGTAACACTGCGTCCCGGAATTTAGATAGTTACATTCAGCTTACATTCAACGATTATAATAATATCCTATTTCGAATATTAACGGTGTAATTCGCATACAGTAAATCATTAAAACACTTTTCAGTTGCAAATGTACACCCAGATATCCTTTTATTTACCTAAAACTTGCACATAGCGTAACTATCTAAAGCCCGGGACGCAGTGTTACCATACAAAAACACCACAGGCGGATGGACAGATGAAAAAAAACAGAGTATAGTAGCATATACATCAAACCCAGGCTTGAGGAAGCAGGTATCAGTTAGCAGTATAAAAAGCGGGTCGTAAACTCGACGGAAGCGATTAAACCGCTCCATAATGGAAAGATTAGAGGACCCAGAATGCAAAACGAGAGACATATTTCCATAAATTGGCAGCAGAGGAGCAATCTGAGACTCTCTTCTTGTTTTTAAACAAATTAACTCCGAGCTACAAATCTTACTGTGACAGAAACAAAAATTTGAGCTGGTAAAACGAGAGAGAGAGAGAGAGAGAGAGAGAGAGAGAGACGAGAGAGAGAGAGCAGAGAGAAGAGAGAGAGAGAGAGAGAGAAAGGGGACTTATTACTGCCCAAGACCAGTCAGGCAGTCGACAATGACTGAGTATAAAATATCTGGTGTTACAATTGCCAAGGTCACTAACGTCCAAAGAAACGAGAGAGAGAGAGAGAGAGAACATTTTTTTTTATCTGGCCCACATTCAACCAATACAGAATGAAACACTTTATGTCAGGTTACCTATACACTTCCGTAAATAAATAAATAAAAAAAAGTTCCAATATCTTCCACAAGCCAAACCATTAAAACTTCCTATGCGGAAACTTATAATGAAACTTTGAGGGTCTCCTCGTGCATTCTGAACATAAAGTTCCGTCCAACTTACACGGCAAGACTTCATGTGTGTGTGTGTGTGTGTGTGTGTGTGTGTGTGTGTGTGTGTGTGTTTTAGCTATATTTACATTTACTGTTCTCACGAATAAAACACACACACAAAAAATTGCGAACATAAAAATGAGAGGTTGCCTACAAAGCTGAGTGTGGAACCCAAAAGTGATCTCATAAAATTAGAAACTAATACTACAAGTGTGCCCGCATAACAAATGCCAATACATCATAGACATATAATTAGAAGAAAACAAATATGGTAAGACATCAATACCAGTAAAAACCCATTAAGAGAAGATTCATAAAACTTTCGTTTTATAAAACTGAAGAGAAAAACTCGCACCATAAGAAAAAAAATGCTCTCCTTACCGGAAAAATAAAGAGACGTCAATCTTGAGGAAAAATAATAATAAAGAAACGTCCATAAAAACATTCGTTACTGATAAAAAAAAATACTCGTAATGTTAAAAAATTGTGAACATTTCTTACTATAGAAAAAATTAGAAAACCCAAAACTAACATGTAGAGAAAATAAAAATAGTGAAAAAAAACCTGGACTGATAAGAAGAAAGAAAAGCTTTTCATTCAGAGAAAAACAAACCAACAAAATCTCTCTCAAAAAAAAGAAAGAAAAAAAAAACTTGCAGGGGGAAACGTTTAGACCTACCGTAAAAGAGCCTCATGCTCAGCAAGGTGCCAAAACGAGGGGTTTAAAAAACACACACACACACACACACACATGATACCATCCTCAAGTAAATAGCGCCTTTATCTTATCATTCCACAAGGGCTTTTATCAGAACTTCCACAACACGAGATAAAGGCCTAAAGAAGCCGTCTCTCGTCGGAGTAATCTGTATTACACAGAGGCCAGTCGGACTGGCAATCGTATGCCTTCACCTATCCCTGGGGCTTGTAGAGAATAAGGCGACTGGATCCCAATGGAAGATTGTGAGGGCCTGGGAACACGGAAGTAGGAAGAATACTTCAAACCTACGGTACAGTTCAAGTTCTGAGGCAGAATATTTTCAATTACCGCATATTTTCAATTGAATTTTAAAGCGAAACCCACGACAGATGTACGAATTTACATCTGCCCTATATATATATATATATATATATATATATATAATATATATATATATATATATATATATATATATATATACATACTTTACTTTACTTTCGGTAGGCAAAAAGGGGTTAGTCATCCTTATATTATCCAAAATTCGAGTAACTACAACCTAACACATTAAATACCAAACAACAAAACGTATATCATTTAACACCAATACTGCAACGTATAAATGACACATTTTATTGATGGTGCTCATATCCGTATGGTAACCCTAATATATATTATGTTGATCAATCAACAAATGTTTCAATATTCACAAGATAACGCTCAACTTTGTATGTAAAGGGAGGGGGAACAGTAAACAAGCCTGATATCAAAATTGCTCTATAAAAAGAATACTGATCGAGCTGCTTCACCTATGGAACAAAAATAATATTTCCACTTCTATTACATTCAGTAAGGAAAAAGGTCTTAAAAATTTGACGAAGTGCCTTTTTTATGTAAAAAAAAAAAAAAAATCACAACTATTACAAAGTCAAAACAAATCGAATTTCTCAAGGTTGCACAATATAGAATGTTGATCATGCTGTTACCGAGAAAACAAAAATAAGATATTTCCATTTCAATTACATATTGAAGAAAAACTATAAATTATTTTGTTATTTTTAAGTTGCATTCGAGAGTAAATATGAACCTCAAGAGGTCGGGATATGGGATTTGTAGACGTACGCACTAGCAACCAAACAAATTTAACTCTTTAGTGAAAAAATGCCTAAACAACTATAGACATCTTTGCAAAAATTAGTTACAGATATTTATCTTCTTTGCGAGCAAAATGCTCCCAAAGTCTACGAAAAAACAGACAGCCTTAACAATTAAAGACATGACTAAAAATATCGATACAAACAAAATTATTCACTTCAATCATCTCAACAAAAATAAATTACAAATGTCTCAACACAAATAAGATGCGATCACCTCAACAGAAACAAGTTACAATCATCTCATAAGTTAAAATAACCCCAAGACAAATAAATACATTACAATCATCTCAAGACAAATGCGGCGTTGCAATAATTTCAACCAATGAGTTGCATTTATCTCAGCACAAATAAGTATGTTGCAACTACCTCAACAACAAATAGATTGCAATCATTTCAACACAAGTAAGTTGCAATCATCTCAAAACAGATAGGTTGATTACATCTCAACACAAATATATTGCAGCTCAACAAAAATAAATAAATTGTAATCATCTCAACACAAATCAGTCGCAATCATTTGAACAAAAAAACAAGTGACGATCACCCCAACGCAAACAGCCAGCAAAATACGCCCACACAGACGCTTCGAATCACTGCAACACGCATCAATTATCCACGGCACTCTCCTGTCAGTAGCAGAGGAAGAGCGGATTTCGAGGTAGACAGACTACCGGAAACTTCATTATCATCATCATCATCCCCTGTATAGCAAGCCTAGTCATACGATGGAATTACACCTATCTGCTCTGTTCGGGTCTGTGATTACATTAACTATCTCGTTAATAGAATACCGGAGCTGGACAGCTTGCTGTGTGTAGTAGCAGGAGGTAGCTATACAGCTACGCACATGTCGGTATTTCCCGTCGCTGGCGGTTCCATTCAGGTAGGAGATTATTGATTAAATTATTAGAGGCCCCAGATGCCTTGTACCTGGAGATGGACAAGATATATCGGAGGTTTGGCCGCGTCTGGCCGTGAGGGAAATTAACCTCCCTACTTCTCTCCGAGATTCTCCTGAATTATCGGCTGTCAGATTTGCGGTTATGTTGTGGTTGTCACTTTTTTTTCAAGTAACAATCACTCACAGCATATAAGCACAGTTGACACCTGATAATTCAGAGGAATATTGGAGAGAAAGGAAAAGTAACAATAACAGCATAAATGCAAATTTGACATCTGATAATTCAGAGGAATATTGGAGAGAAATGAAAAGTAACAATAACAGCACAACGGCAAATTTGACATCTGATAATTCAGAGGAATATTGGAGAGAAGTGAAAAGTAACAATAACAACACAACTGCAAATTTGACATCTGATAACTCAGAGGAATATTGCAGAGAAATGAAAAGTAACAATAACAGCATGACTGAAATCTGAAATCTGAGAATTTAGAAGAATTTCGGAGAGAAAGGAAGAGTACCATTCACAGCACAGAAGTAAATCTGATATCTGATAATTTGGAGGAATTTGGATAGAAAGAAGCAGATTAATTTTCCCTACAACCAAAAAAAAAAAGAAAAAAAAAAAAGCCATCCCTCCGATATCTAAAATAAAAAAAGCATCCCTCCGATATCTAGTCCAGCATAAGGTAGCACATGGCATCTCTGGCCACTAGTATAATAATAATAATAATAATAATAATAATAATAATAATAATAATAATAATAATAATAATAAACTTGTTCCTATATAATCGAGTTAATTTAATTTAATCATAAAAACACTGTGATTGTTTGTTTCAAGATTTTCTGTCAAGTGAAGCGACTGATTGTGCTGAATATGAACTGCAGTTTTCAAAACATTTATTTTCAGGAAATAGATTTGGCTACGAGGAAGTTAGTCACTTACAAGAACCTTTTAATCTAGCATCATGAATTAGTACATATGAAGAAATGGATCCTGTTCTGCTTAATTCTGTATTGAAGGGTGGCTTTCGCTTGGTATAAACAGCGCATCCACATCGAAAGGTAAATGGAGAAGCATATCTTTTTAATTCCTGAGTCAAGGATGGACCCTCTGTGAAAACGCCCAAAACATCACCATCTCTCTCATATATATATATATATATATATATATATATATATATATATATATATATATATATATATATATATACAAATATATATGTGTGTTTATAAATAATAATAGCAAAATAGAAATGTCTAAACAAAGCGTCGAAATCCCTTGTACATAGTAGCTTCACTCTTTCGGTCCAATCTTGCGCTTACTAATATTCATATTTTATCATATACATACTATACATAAGCATTCATTTTCAAAAACGCATCCATAAAGCTTACTTTATAATAGCGTTTTAACATCATAGTCCTTTATTATGTAAGTTCTTGCCCATACAAGAAGAACCGAATTAGCTAATGTTAAAAAAACTTACGGAATAGCATTCACCTGGATAATATCCTTTAGTCTGGTACTAAAACTAACAACCATTGAATGAGCTACCATACCGTTTTAAACAATCAACTTATAATGATAAAACAAATGCTTCCAAAGATCCAGTAGTCTGTCTGTCTGGTAAGCTTCCTCAAATCAAAGGTATCATGATGAAACATTTTTTGACAACCAGTAATCAATTTATTTCCTCACTAATCACTGCAAGACCAAATTAGATCCAGATATTATCAAGTTTCTTTTATATACTGAATGAATTTCAAATATTTTATAAAATGTTTTAAATACAAAATGAAATAGAAATCTATAAAAGAATCGTCAGTGGATGAAAACAGGAAAAGTAATCACAGCACTGCTTAGTCTCTCTATGCTGTTGATAGAGAGAGAGAGAGAGAGAGAGAGAGAGAGAGAGAGAGAGAGAGAGAGAGAGAGAGAGAGAGAACCCACAGGAAAAAAATGATCATCGAACTTATTATTATTAATTTCTTACCATCGATCAACTATACAGCAATCTTGCTCTTATCTCTTTTAGCGTCATTTTTCTTTTCCTAATCAGTATCATGAAAATTTCATACCTCTTTTACCCCATCACTTTATCAACAATCCAAGAGCACCGGTTCATATTTTATTTCATTTCCCAATACTGCATTATCATCATCATCCATATAACTGATTAAAAATTACCTGAAACCCACCAGGTGCACACAATGAAAATCTTCTCCACGATCTTTATCATTTCACCTCACTTTCTGTGTCACGAAGTTCTCTAACGTTTGTCAGCGACAGCTTGAACGAAAAGATTAAAAACAGAGTTGAAAAAATTCGGTAAAATACACAACTGGTAACTCACTCTTGTTGCCGAATACATGTTATGTCTAATATGTTTTTATTAGTTATTGTTACACCATGGTCGGAACAGGACTCCCTTGCATCGCGTGTCAGTGCTGAAGACTAATAACCATAATCATTTATGCTTTAAATGCGATAGAATAGAGCCCGTTTCACCCTCTGAAGAAAAAAAAGGGACTATGAATGAAGTAATGGAACGGAAACTTAATAATGCAAGAAAACAATAAAAATGAAAGCACAACGCGCTGTTAGTGAGTCTAATTGGGGTTTCTTTTTTCTTCTAACATGAAAACTCCCTAATAAAGGTGCACTTGGATCGTTCTTCTTAACTTTACAGCAACAAGTGTTCTTTGATCTTTTCAAAATGTAGATCTCACGTCGATCCAAAACATTATCATTTATCTATAATACCTCATTTATTCTCTGGAGAATCAGAGTACACTGATGCTCGTATTAATGGGACACGACCAAATACCCACACTGTGAAGGTGTGACATTTTTCTAACGAATGAATACCCATAAAATTCCCAGTGTGCAGACAATGACATCCAACGGGCCGGCCATAAACCCCCAATGGGGAGGTCATGAATTCCCTAATGGGGAGGCACAACCACCATTAAATACCCGATCTGGAATCCATGAACTTCCGTGCTGGAAAGCCCATTTTCTCTCCACTGGAGCCATCATAAACTAGCCAGCGTGAGAGACTATAAAATTCCCGACGGGTGACATCGAAGAAATGTGACATAATCAACAAAAACTCTGCCACAGAAAACTGGCTTCTTGAGAGTCTGGTGAAACATATTAAGATAAATTCTCGACCCTGAAACCCCGTCCTCACACACACACACACACACACACACACACACACAAAGACAAACTCACATATACAAAAGGGGAAAAAGAAAATGGAAAGAATATAGAATCATTTTTCCTTATTCTTGAGAAGTTTGCCTAAAGAGAAAAAGAAGTATAGACTGATTCCAAGTCTTGACAACATAGCACCTGCGAACAATGTCATTAACTTTAATAAAAATTGCATGAGAGAGAAAACATGCTCAAATAGCATGTAATTATTTATATATATGATAAATATATATATATATATATATATATATATATATATATATATATATATATATATACACATATATATATTTATACATACATACATACACACACATACATCTCGGCTGATGATACATGCCCGGCCGGATTCCGTGCGTTCATTGGGCAAGGATTCCAGATCCATAGAATATAGACAGTTATAGCTTACGTGCCCGGATTGGTTTTTCAGTTATTTTTTTATGTGATCCTTATCTTATGTCTTCGACCTCTCTCTCTCTCTCTCTCCTCTCTCTCTCTCTCTCTCTCTCTCTCTCTCTCTATGAACTGAAATGAAATGAGTAATGATGATATACTGCTTATCCTAAATAATACAAAATATCACGAAAATCTAAGGGAATTATCAACGGTACAAAAAGTAGTGAGTTTTAAAATAAAATTAATATACTTAACAAATATCGTCCACTTATTTGTGAAAACGAGAGAGAGAGAGAGAGAGAGAGAGAGAGAGAGAGAGAGAGAGAGATAATATAACAAAAAGTAGAAGGCTTTTAAAGAAATTTAATATAATAACTAACACCCACATTGTGAAAACTGTATGTATATGAGAGAGAGAGAGAGAGAGAGAGAGAGAGAGAGAGAGAGAGAGAGAGAGAGAGAGAGAAAAAAATAATGTTATACTGCTTATATTAAAAAATATAAAATATCACAAAAAGTGGAGAAAGCTTTTAAAGAAAGCTAATAATAATTTACAACTAGAGAGAGAGAGAGAGAGAGAGAGAGAGAGAGAGTAAAAATTATATACTGTTCATTTTAAACAAAACAAAATATCACGAAAAGTCGAGAGCTTTTCAAGAAACCTAAAGCCGTTGAGAGAGAGAGAGAGAGAGAGAGAGAGAGAGAGGAGAGAGAGAGAGAGAGAGAGAGAATCACACCGAGCGTACATAAGAGCTGCGATCGTTTATAAATACAGACTCAACGCGAACTTCTCGGCCGTGAAATTTTATGAAAATTGCAGCGACACTCATTCAGAGATCCTCCTCCCGACCGACTTCCAATCTCTTCCGGCAGCTGAAGAAACCCAGCAGCGCAAAAAAAAAGAAAGCTAAGAAGATTCCAGATTCCTCTCTGAATCACAAGCAATACATCTTTAGATGTTCGAGCGTATATTCATATCTCTCTCTCTCTCTCTCTCTCTCTCTCTCTCTCTCTCTCTCTCTCTCTCTCAACGGTCTTAGATTTCTTCAAAGCTCTCTCCTTTTTTGTGATATTTTGCATTGTTTAAAATAAGCAAAATATCATCATTACTCTCTCTCACTCTCTCTCGTTCTCTCAACGGTTTTCACAAACACATACATGTTAGTGGTAAAGTGTACTAGTTTCTTGAAAAGCTGTCTATTTATTGTGATATTTCACTCTCTACTTATCAAACGGTTTTCACAAACACGTGGATGCTAGGTGTAAAGTGCATTACCTTTCTTCAAAAGCTGTCTGATTTTTGTGACTCTCTCTCTCTCTCTCTTCTCTCTCTCTCTCTCTCTCTCTCGTTAAAGCTGACGATACTGTCTTCATCGAGCTCACTCACGATGGAAAGAAGAGATGGGAAAAGAGACGACTACCGAGGAGGAGGAGGAGGAGGAGGAGGAGGAGGAGGACGAGGAGGAGGAGAAGGAAGTGAATTGTTGCCTCTTGGGAAAGGGGAGGCTATAGAGAAAAAAAAAGAGGGGGGGGGAAACTCCTACCTTTTTTATTTCTTAAAGCTGGCGGGGGAAGGTCGAATTAAAAATGGATCTGTCGAGCTCTAAAATGAGGGAGATAAGAAGGGAAAGGAGACAAAACAGCCGTCTCCTATACATGCGGAGTTTACATGTTATGGGGGAAAATAGGGAAGGACTAAGGTATGAGAAAACCAATGCCCGATCTACGACCTAGAGAAAGCGAGGGAAAAATAGTCATGGAAGAAGAAAAAGAAGATGAAGAAGAAGAGAAGTGTTCAGATGACGGAAGAATAGAAGAAGAAGAAGAAGAAAACTGTTCAGATGACGGAAGAAGAAGAAGAAGATGATGAAGAGAGGTGTTCAGATGACGGAAGAATAAAGGAAGAAGAAGAACCATAAGAAGAAAAAGAAGAGAAGTCTCAGTGGAAAAGACGGAAGAAGAAGAAGAAGAAGAAGAAGAAGAAGAAGAAAACTGTTCAGATGACGGAAGAAGAAGAAGATGATAAAGAGAGGTGTTCAGATGACGGAAGAATAAAGGAAGAAGAAGAAGAACCATAAGAAAAAGAAGAAGAGAAGCGTTCAGATGACGGAAAAAAAGAAGAAGAAGAAGAAGAAGAAGAAGAAGAAGAAGAAAGGAAGTGTTCAGATGACGAAGAATAAAGGGAGAAGAAGAAGAACCATAAGAAGAAGAAGTGTTCAGATGACGGGAAGATCTCTTTAACGATATCAGTATCTATCTAGATCGTATCTATCTATCTATTCATATATACAGATCTTGTGAAATCTTACAGCTATCAATTTCTGTCATCGTGAAAGTTTTTCAAATAGAGATCATCTTTAAATAAGTCAATATCTTTCCCATGAGACCGTCCAAATTGTTCTTCAAAAAATGAAAACTCTACTAAGTATACGTACAAACACACACACATATTAGAGTGTACGTAGTTGTTATTTAAAGAAAATAATTTTGACACACACACATGCACACACACATGCACACACACGCATATATATATATATATATAATATGATATATAGATAGATATATAGAGATAGATACACACACACACATACACACACACGTGTGTGTGTGTGGGTGCGTGTGCGTGTGTGTATTTGTTTGTACGTAATTACATACTTCGATGACCTTAGCATATTTCTTTCACCTTCAAATGACGAACCAGACGCTACTAATTACATTATCAATAATTTGCTAGCTGACACCTGAATAAAAATTGCTTTAAGGAAATGCGACGCAGTAAATTGCACATTAAATATTTGCGCTTCAAAATTCCGTGAAAAATGACCGAGTCAGCTCGTTTACCTAGAAGCTCAAATGTACAACAGCAGATGATTGTCGTATGCAATTTGTTTTACTGCGGGTAATGGCTGTAGATATATTCGTGTGCCTCTCTAGTTATCACATCGTTAGACGGGCCTGTACAGCTCCTTCATTTCTATTTCATGGTAATGGAATGGAATAGCAATTAAAATTTAGGCCAAAGGCCCCGCGCTGGGACCCATGAGGTCATTCAGCGTTGAAAGGGAATCTAAGAGTACAAAGATTTGAAAGGTGTAACAGGAGGAAAACCTCAAAGCAGTTGCACCATGGAGACAATTGATAGGAGAGAGTGGAAAGAAATACGTAAGAAAGAATATGAACGGATGTACAGCAAAAGGAATGAAAGGGGGCGCAGCTATGGGACGAAGGGACGCTGCGAACAACATCAAGGTCTAAAGAATAAGGTATTCTTTAGACCTTGATGCCTACAGCAAGGTCTAAAGAATACCAGGTCAGACCGTCTCAGCGTACTGCGCATATTTGTGGACGTTACTGGTATGTGGCCTTAAAAAGAAAACCAAGAAAACAATAAAATAAAGGGTCACTATGGGAATTGTTTGCCCACACCCATTCTCTCTCTCTCTGACACGACCTTGGGGGAGAGAGGTCCCCGTTAATCTTCAGGTACTGCTGAATTAAAGGATTGAATCCGGTCTAAGAGAGCTTCTTTGTTCTTCACTCTGGTGAAGTCAGATACTGACTGATGACATTTTTTTACCTGAACCTCGGCCAGATGCAGCCTCGTGACGTCATGCGCGAGATTGTCCTTATTTTGGTCGGAAGCGGTCTGACCTGGTATTCTTTAGACCTTGATGCCTACAGTACACCGCATGAGGTGCGCTGACGGCGCTGTCACCCTAAGGAGGACAGAATGGGTAATCTGCTCTTGAGTACCTGTTAAGTAGATGCCCTTTTTTGTCTTGGTCCATTTCAATAATAATAATAATAATAATAATAATAATTAAATAATAATAATAATATCTCGGAGGCAGGACGCCCTCTTTCAAACAAACTTCATTAAAAAGAATGGCCGTCTGGATGCCGTCGAGTTTATATTGCAGTTTCTCCATTTCTCGAAAGAGGTAAATTATATAACAGCTGTTCAAAGTTCATTTATTCTTAGTGTTTCGGAAGTGCTCTCTCTACCATTTACTGAAGGGCGAATGAAGCCATGGTATAAACTGTGGCATAATTGTACCTATGGCTTTATTGGCATTTTAGTAAATGGTAGAGAGTACTACTGAAATGTTAAGGAATAAATGAACTCTGGACAGCTGTTGAATAATTTTATTACTGCTATAAAGAATCTCAATCGTGAGACTAAGAAATAATAATAATAATAATAATAATAATAATAATAATAATAATAATAATAATAATAATAATAATAATAAGAAGAAGAAGAAGAAGAAGAAGAAGAAGAAGAAGAAGAAGAAGTGGAAGAGGAATCTGGAAAAACTAGAGGCTGAAGTAGCTCCAGGACACATGCAGAAAAGTGTGATCCTAGAAACGGCCCACATAGTAAGAAAAGTGATAGATTCCTAAGGAGGCAGGATGCAACCCGGAACCGAACACTATAAATACCACCCAGTCGAATTGAAGGACTTTGATAGACCAAAATAATAATAATAATAATAATAATAATAATAATAATAATAATAATAATAATAATAATAATAATAATAATAATAATAATGAATATAATAATAACAACAACAACAACAATAATAATAATAATAATAATAATAATAATAATAATAATAATAATAATAATAATAAAAATGAACTTCATTTTCAAAATTCGATGGAAACATCCGGGTGACTTTCAACGTTCCAAAACGAATCCGATTCCTTCCAGCAGCTGAAGAAGAAGAAGAAGAAGAAGAAGAAAAAAAGAAGAGGCCGAGCATAAAGAGATAAGAGGAATCCTCTCTGAATCACAAGCAATACATCTTGAGGGGTTTCAGGTGTCTATTCAATTCTTTTTATCTTCTCTCTCTCTCTCGCTCTCTCTTTCTCTCTTTGAAAAATGCCGCAACCACCGACCTTTATCTAATTTCAAACGAAAGGAAGGAATGAGAAAAGAATGAAAGGGGATTACTGAGAAAGAATTACATTATTCTCCTCGTAAAAGCAGGAGGGTTAGAAGTAAATTATAAAAACAGGAGGGTTAGAAGTAAATTATTATTATTCAGATGATGAACCTATCCAGTTTCCAGTTTTATTTCCGTCTGAAGACGTGTTGCTAGTCGGTTTGATTGTGATTTATTATTATTATTGTTGTTGTTGTTATTGTCATTGAGAAAATGAACCCTATCCATAAGGAATAAACCCACCAAAGGGGCCACTGACTTGAAATTCAAGCTGCCAAAGAACATAGAGTTCATCTGAAACAGGTAACAGAAGGTACAGTAATAGCAAATTCAGAAAGAAGAGATAAGATATCAGAAGAATGGAAAAGAATGAAATAAAGGATTCGGCAGTATGAGAAGGCTGCAGGAATCAGGAAAGCAGAAAAAAAAAATTACAACTGTAAGAGAACTGATAGCAAACAGCGACGTTCTAACAAGGTTAGAATGTTCGTAACCTGTGCACTGGTATAAATATCTAACAAGGTTAGTATGTTCGTAACCTGTGCACGTGTATAAATATCTAACAAGGTTAGTATGTTCGTAACCTGTGCACGTGTATAAATATCTAACAAGGTTAGTATGTTCGTAACCTGTGCACGTGTATAAATATCTAACAGGGTTAGTATGTTCGTAACCAACCTGTGCAGGGTTAAAATATCTAACAAGGAGTGTATGTTCGTACCCGTTGTCAGGTATAAATATCTAACAAGTTAGTATGTTCGTAACCTGTGCAAGGTATAAATATTTCAAGGGTAGTATGTTAGTAAACTGCGCAGTGTATAAATATTAACCAAGGGGTAGTTGTTCGTAACCTGTGCACAGGTATAGAAATAATCTAACAGGGGTTAGGGTAATGTTCGTAACCTGTGCACGTGTATAAATAACTAACAGGGTTAGTATGTTCGTAACCTTTGCACGTACACGTGTATAAATATATATCAAGGTTAGTATGTTCTTAACCTGTGCACACGCACGTGCATAAATATCCAACAGGTTAGTATGTTCGTAACCTGTGCACATGCACGTGTATAAATATCTAACATGGTTAGACTGTGCATAACCTGTGCAAGTGTATAAATATCTAACAAGGTTAGAATGTTCGTAACCTGTGCACATGCACGTGTATAAATATCTAACAGGGTTAGTATGTTCGTAACCTGTGCAAGTGTATAAATATCTAACATTGTTAGACTGCGCATAACCTGTGCACGTGCATAAATATCTACAAGGTTAGTATGTTCATAACCTGTGCACACGCACGTGTATAAATATCTAACAAGGTTAGTTATGTTCGTAACCTGTGTACGTGTATAAATAGTAACATCTTCCTACCTTTCTAAATACACTTGATTTATGTGGGTCTTTTAGTCACTAATTCGCTTAATCATAAAACTAGTTCATAGTTATCGATCAAAATCATTCCACTTTTTTCCCATCGAACTGTTTTGACCATCCTCAACTAAAATCAACAACTTTTCTTCAAACAGGTTCTGCAGTTGAATGTCAGTCTGGCAGTGACAATTTGTCTGACCTCAGCACATTTCCTTTACACCCTCATAGGACGAACCAGGTGTTACCAATTACCAATAATCTACATGTTAAGACTAATGAACGCTAAGCAAATGACTCTTAAAGAAATGCAACAAATTTTGGCGTTTTCGTCGTTGGTCAAAGTTACCGATTCAGTTCATCTACACGAACTTCAAGTATACCTTATGATTGCCAGCAAACATTTCAATATTCCGCTATATATGACTTGATTCTACTTGGGTAACAGAATGGTGTATCAGCCTACATTTCAATACAAACTTCTCTTCGTCAAAGCGGCCACGCAAGTGACGCAATAGCAGACACACCTCTTCTGTACAGCTTGAGTGTTTATCTAACAGAAAAGGTGAACTTTACCTCTCCGATATAGGCCTAACGCATTCTGTTATAGACACCATAAGTTTGTAAGCCTATTTGCTCGAGTTCCTCTCACAGAACCAGACACCGAAGATTTATGGGTAGAAACATTTTCATTCATCTAGGTCTCAATTAAAGCACAGACACTTCTTTGAAATGAAACCTTGAGGAGACCAGCGAACCCTCTAACACTGAAGACTGCTGTGCTGCGCCATTCACCTCTATCGCTTTACATACTCACGAGCTTCCTGGATATCAAAGCCCTTTCAAAATAAAGAAAAAACGCTTATGTCTGATAACGACTTAATCAACTGGCCTCATATTTTAAGTAATAATATAGAAAGCATCTTAAAATGGAGGAGAGAGAGAGAGAGAGAGAGAGAGAGAGAGACTAATGGTATTTTATGTAAAAGAAGAGAACAAGGGCGAATCCTAACACGCCCTAGGCCATAGAAAGAAACGACGGAATCGGGATTCGAAGATGAGAGAGAGAGAGAGAGAGAGAGAGAGAGAGAGAGAGAGAGAGAGAGAGAGAAACTTACCCAACTTAATTTTACAAAGTAATTTAACGACAGAATTTACATTAGGAATCGACAAGGGAATTAATTTACGAGAGCATTTACGAAAGAAGGCCAATTGGGAATTGATACTCCAATCATTAATAATTTTATACAGAACAAAAATGTAGCTAACAATATGAGAGCAAAACTAACAATTAATCATCTGTAGACACTTTTACGTGACATAGTAGATAACAAAATGCACACTGGCATTATCAAATAAAAAATGAAAAAATGTTCCATTAAATACCCCAGTTTACAGAAATGCTAAAATTACTTTATACTTCGAATGATACACAACTTGATCTCGTAATGGTCTAACCGTTGGGTCGAAAAAACCTTGCATATTTCCAAATACTTTGAAGTCACAAAATTATTACACTGTATGGACAAGTCCCTTCCTCGGCAATAATAATACCAATAACAAAAAAGTTCGTGCTCCTTAAAAATGAGCCAAACCAACGGATAAAATGTATTTAAATCTATTCGGGAAGCTTTTGTTTATAATTATAACAATAATAATAACAAAAAACCATTGCGCTTACCACACATAGTGTGGCCTAGGTAATGAAACTTCAGCAGCAGCAGCAGGCCGTGAAGAGCCACGGTCACTAGGCCTATTATTATTCACCTTGGCCTTGTAGCAGTCGCCATACAGTACTACACATCTGTAGGCATGGTACAAAATTGAAACCCCTGATAGGCCTTACCTATAGTAACAGATGACCTCTCAAAGGACATTTAGTGCTCTGTAGCATAGGTGGTCAATGTACGCCTAATTTAAAGTCTTAACAGAAGGCGACGATGGATGACTTAAACACGCGAGTTATGCACACAAAAGATAAGTAAAAAGTAATCCTAATCCTGTAATGGCTTTAAACTAATGTAGCATACGAAGGAGCTCAGTCATTAATCACTATAGGCTTAAGAAAAGTCTAATCAAGTTCTTCCCTTACAATCAATGAAAAAAACACTACTAATCATTTATACGTAATACAAATCTGATTATGCCTCAGTCCCTCAAAGACTGAAACCAATTTCCTGCAGTATACTGTAATAAATTTGCAAATATTTTAACTGAACAGGCATCTTAACAGCAAAATACCCTGCAACACTGAAAATGGGAAACACTACGTGCAATCCAGAACATTAAATGAGAACTAGAAAGCTAAATCGGTGTAGCTAACTGCAAAAAAAAAATAATAATAATAAAAATAAATAAATAAAACATTATATCTCCTATTTGCTCTCTGGTGTACACTCTTTAGACATATCTGAGTATCGTTTAACAATTCTACTCCAGTATTCTTTCATCTACAGCACTTCGACGAAAGAAAATACGTGAACAGTAACCACAAAAATTAAAACAAAGTCCGCGTGGTGGGTAAAGAAAGCAATGGAACACAAAGGGCTCATGAGAAATGGCAAGTGTGCGTGAGAGTGGGAGAAACAAGAGACGGAAAGGGGGAGGGGCGGGGGAGGAGAGTGGGGGTTAATCAAGAATATGTGGTAGCCAGCGTGGATACGGAAAGGGAAAGGAAGAACGATTCTTGAATGGACTCCATCCATCGAAAGTAAAAGTATGGTGCTAACTTTCAACGTTACAGAGATTCATTTCCTGGTGATAGGTACAACACGGCCACGGATGCTGGAGGAATCACGAAGGATAATTACATGTAGCCAACAGAGATGACATTCTAAACCCAGATTCATAAGCCTATGGGGCTGAAGACTCAAAACCACGAATCATACACCGATAGACAAGATTAAAACCTCGACTAGAATTATAAGTAAATTTCCCAACCTAGCCTCATAAACCATAAGAAATGTATACACTCAAAATTTAAGAAATTAAAACTGAAAGCATATTTACATCCTGAAGTCCCAAATAAACGCATACGCCTAGAAAGAGAACCAGACCCAAAACCTAGACGCATCCTAGGTTCATTTGCAATAACTCGTACTATCAAGTATATACGTTTCGCGTTATTAGCACGTTCGAACGCTAATGACACATTCATCGCAAGAAAGAAACATGAATACGTAACTTACCAGCTGCTGTTTCTGCATAAATTACGAGAAACCTCCGCAGGATGCGTCCGCGGAGGGAGGGGATGAATAAGAGGAACGAAACCGGTTCCCCTGCGGAATTGTCCTAATTATAAAAACGCGAATAAGTGTCACGGGGCAACAGAAAATCAACGAACCGTGACACTGTAACACTCACACTTCACTACACAGTGGCACACTACTTTAATTGCCGTAAGCGTTAAGCACTGTTCTCCTAACACGACGTTACGTAGGCTATCCATCCAAACACACTCCTCCCCCTACCCCTTCTACCGTTTTCTCGCTATCACTAGCATACACCCCCGGGGGTCTCCTCCGCTACAAAGCGGAACATGTGAGACCGTTAACGCCAAAAGGAGCCAATCGCACTTATGCAGCTGTATGATAGGCTCTGCCGGTATCCCTGCCAGCCAATCAAAGTACGTCCAGGCTTTTCACGAGACGCCAATGGTAGATTCATGACAACACAAATCAGCATCAAAATGACAAGAGACAGCAGCATCTGCTATGTGTACCTACTCACCCACTTCACTACGACGAAGCTCCCTAATTAATACATACATACATCGAACCTGTTGACGCAATACGTACCTGCCGAACCAAAGAGGTTATCATGTTATAATATTGTAAAGTTAACTAAAGCGATTACGGTGCCTTACTAATAAAAATATAATCTTAGTCAAGTACATAAATTTACAGGTGTCCGGGTTCTTATCATTACAGACACTTCACGGATTTAAACGCTAGCACAACTATTCTTTCTTGTGCTAAAGACTAGAAAGTGAAAACTCTTTAGAACTAATTTTATTCTATTAATGTAATCCGTGCAGCACTTTCCAGTTATATATGATATTTTATTTTATTTATATCTATATATATATATATTATATATATATATATATATGATCATCACACGTCTACAGTGATGTGGCAATATATTATATATATATATATATATATATATATATATATATATATATATATATAAATATATTGCCACAAATCACTGTAGACGTGTGATGATCATATATGCATACAGCCAGGAGAAAGGGTGAAATGAAATGACTTGAACGGAGCGCTTTCATGCATTTCTACACCTCATCAGGGTTCAGGTACAAGTGAACCCTGATGAAGGTGTAGAAATACATGAAAGCGCTCGGTTTAAGTCATTTCATTTCACCCTTACTCCTGGCTGTATGCATGTATATATAGAATATCATATATATATATATAATATATATATTATATTATATATATATACATATTTCCCCTTTCGTATTTTCAAATTCCAGATATGCATGTGTGTGTATGTGTGTGTGTGTGTGTGTGTGAAGTAATAGTAGTCCACACTTATGTAAAAATGTGTATTAAAAATACATTATAGACAAACTTCGTCTACTTGATCAGTAGACCTCATCAACCGCACTGATCTTTCTTTATTTTTTGAAAAGGAAAAATCAGTGCGGCTGATGAGGTCTACTGATCAAGTAGACGAAAGCTCCCGTCTTTTATGTAATACACATTTTTTACAGAAGTGTGGACTATTATTACTTCATATATATATATATATATATATATATATATATATATATATATATATATATATATATACCACACATATATACATATATATACACACACAAACACACACACACTCACACACACACACCACACACACACACACATATATATATATACCGTATATATATATATATATATATATATATATATATATATATATATATATATGACACACATATTTCCACTTTCGTATTTTCAAATTCCAGATATACATGGGGCCATTCACCTCTCATACCTGAATACATACTTACATATACATGCATATGCATGAATATATATATATATATAATATATATATAATATATATATGATATATTTATATTATATATATATACACATATTTCCACTTTGTATTTTTCAAAAATTGATATACCCCTATGGGGCCATTCACCTCTCATACTGAATACATACTTACATATACATGTATAATGCATGATATATATATATATATATATTATATATATATATATATATTATATATATAGATATATATTACATGTTCAACAAATCATTTACTAAAAAATTAAACATTCAATTTAATGGAGTAAAGCCTCACCAAAACCAGGTTTCCATTACACATCCCTATATGACCATTACATCTTTTTTTTAAAAAATAATAAAAAATCTCCGGAACTCGCACTACGCACAAACACACGCACACGTACGTACGCACATACATACACACTCAGGAACGCATCCGTATACAGCGGTGGGTCGAGCGGTTGGTCTACTCCGTCGCACACCTCTGGCCGAGATACATGAATCATTTGTGTAATGTGAGGCAATAAATTCACGACCATACCTGTAATTAATAATCAGTCCACACACTCGTACATCCCCTTTGCGTCTCGTTTATTTACACCTTCGTTTTTTTTCACATCAGCATTTCCGGGTTCAAAACATGTGTTGAAGTGAAAGGGAACTGGAATTAAGATATACGCTATATAACCGAGACTTGGACTGGCTCAGAATACACGACGATTCTAAAATGGGAATCCATATCGAATACGAAGTCAAAATGTCCCCATAGAAATAATATTAACATAAGGTGAAACGTGACTTTACGTAGGGTACAGGCTGTAGTTGAAATGACCTACAAATAAATATACGATGAATTACATATGTGCAGGGTACGTGGGCGAGTTTAAGTGACCCAGAGAGAAATTATAAACTGTAATATAAACTGATGCGGGGTGGATGCTGAATTTGAATTGGCCGAGGGAGATATAAAAGGAAATGTGAATTAATATTTGATGCAGGCTATATCTGAAGTGGCCTACACTAGAAATTTACGTTGAACGTTGAAATGTGAATTTCACTTGGAAAATGAAATACAGTATTACGTACAACACAAGAACAAATAAAGATAACATGATTCAGCCTAAAATATCTAAAAGGGTGATATATAACAAAACCA
>NC_061090.1:21796693-21856693 GCF_015104395.2 Macrobrachium nipponense | reverse complement strand
TGTGGGTCTATTTCGATATGCTAGTCCTTCCAACGTTTATACGATATCTCTCTCTCTCTCTCTCTCTCTCTCTCTCTCTCTCTCTCTCTCTCACGATAGAAAAATATGGTGTTGCATTAGCTTGAACCAAAGTTCTCTCTCTCTCTCCGCGGATGTATATAGATAATAGCTAAATAATAGTGCAGTGCCTTCAATGAAAGCACCATTTCTCCCTTTCTCTCCGCATGAAATGGATACAGCAATGCTCTCTCTCTCTCTCTCTCTCTCTCTCTCTCTCCAGATATATAGATATTTTATACCGCACTGACTTCGAACAACGCCGCTCTCCTTTCAACAATAAACACTTGATCCGGATACCTACTCCTTTCGTATATCCACATAATCAATTTCCTTTCTTGCTTCTGGTGCTCAAACTCTCTCTCTCTCTCTCTCTCTCTCTCTCTCTCTCTCTCTCTCTCTCTCTCTCTCTCTCTCTCTCTCTCAGAGACACAGGCACACAGAAAGCTGGCATTGTTATCTCTTTCAAAGTTTCAGTTCGTATACAAACTGTTCTCTTCATGGCGCCTTCTCGTTGTTTAATAAAAATCAAGTTAAATATCCCTGTTTGTCCCGGCTTTGTATCCTAAACATTTAATAAACCATAATAAACTACACCCATGTTTCTTTATAGTTTGCAAATGAGTCGACATATCATGACTAACTTTAACAAACCCTGACACTTATTTTCTGTTCTTGTTGTCTGATTCACTCTCAGATTCTCAAATGAATATTATCTTATTATCTTCGACCGGGGGAGAAGAAAAATGGCAAAAGACACTTTGTCTTTCAATTTTCATTTCTTCCAAACAGTCTTACCTCTTACCATCTGAAAATTACATAGCTCTTTTTTTTCCTAACGACTCAAAAGTAAATATCCAATGGCTCAGATCACATACATTGTGGAAATGTAGAGGGTCGACTTATTTAGAGTATTACCTTGTCAATAAAGCTTATCCAGCACAAAATATGTTTGTATAAAAAAAAACTAACTGAATGACTTACATAACCAGGTAATCTTCTGCGAGTTTCGACGAAAATGGAACTCTCGATTTCGTAACCTTTTGTGAAGCTTTTGTTAGAATGTTTACCACTAAGATTACATAACCTTCCATCATACAGATTATCTGAGTACAACCATCACGATTATGTAATGGTTCTTTGAGGCGTATGGCTGGGAATCTACACAATGCTGTAATCTCCTTGGGTGAAGATCCTTTAAGGACGCTGTTTTCCATAATGCCTTTGACCTTACTTGAAGTCATATCCAATGATAAATTTACCTTACCTGAAGCAATATCCAGTGATAAACTTACCTTTCTTGATGTCCTATCCAATGATAAATTTTCCTTTCTTGATGTCATATCCAATAATAAATTGACCTATCTTGAAGTCCTATCCAGTGACAAATTGACCTTTCTTGAAGTCCTATCCAATCAAATAGATCTTTCTTGAAGACCTATTCAATAATAAATTTGCCTTTCTTGGAGACCTATCCAAAGATGAATTGACCTTTCTTGAAGTCCTATCCAATGATGAATTGACCTTTCTTGAAGTCCTATCCAAAGATGAATTGACCTTTCTTGAAGTCCTATCCAATGATGAATTGACCTTTCTTGAAGTCCTATCCAATGATGAAATGACACATCTTGAAGTCCTATACAATGATAAATTGACCTTTCTTGAAGACGTATCCAATGATAATATGACCTTTCTTGAAGTCCTATCCAATGATAAATTGACCTTTCTTGAAGTCTAATCCAATGATAAACTGACCTTTCTTAGAGTCCTGTCCAATGATAAGTTGACCTTTCTTGAAGGACTATTCAATGGTAAACTGACCTTTCTTATGATAAATGACCTTTCTTAAAGACCTATCCAATGACTGACCTTTCTTAGAGTCCTGTACATCCAATGATTAAGTTGACCTTCTGAATGACTATTCAATGGTAAACTGACCTTTCTTATGATAAATGACCTTTCTTAAAGACCTATCCAATGACAAACTGACCTTTCTTGAAGTCCTCTCCAGTGATAAAGGAGGCTCTCTTATCAGTAATCTCTGCTGTCAAGATGTTGAATACCTCAAAAAAATAAATAAATAAACTAAAAAAATAAAATAAATAAATAAATAAATAAAATATATAAAATATATAATAATAATATAATAATAATAATAATAATAATAATAAAAATAATAATAATAATAATAATAATAATAATAATTACTCAAAATTATCCAGACTTCAATTTGCTTTTCGATAAAACTTCCATCAAAATAACACTAGCTTTTTTAAGAAATCTGGAATAACAAAATAATAGTAGCTTCTTTATAAATCTGGAATAACTAATTAATTGTAGTTTCTTTGTAAATCTGGTATAACAAATTAATAGTAGCTTCTTTATAAATCTGGAATAACAAATTAATTGTGGCTTCTTTATCAATCTGGAATAACAAGATAATTGTAGTTTCTTTATAAATCTGGAATAACAAATTAATTGTAGTTTCTTTATAAATCTGGAATAACAAATTAATTGTGGCTTCTTTATCAATCTGGAATAACAAAATAATTGTAGTTTCTTTATAAATCTGGAATAACAAATTAATTGTAGTTTCTTTATAAATCTGGAATAACAATTAATGGATTCTTTATCAATCTGGAATAACAAAAAATAATTGTAGTTTCTTTATAAATCTGGAATAACAAATTAATTGTAGTTTCTTTATAAATCTGGAATAACAAATTAATTGTGGCTTCTTTATCAGTCTGGAATAACAAAATAATTGTGGCTTCTTTATAAATCTGGAATAACCAATGCATTGTAGCATTTTTTATTAATCTGGAATAACATCACAATACATTCACGCATATTCTGATGAAACCCCCCTCCCCTCTTCTTGCCAGGAATGACTAACCTAATAACTACGCTGTAAATACCTCTAAAACTATCAGTATTTGCAGTCAAGAAGGAATTCAGATCTGTTTATCTCATCACAAACTACCTGTCCTGTTATGCTCAAAGACAATGAAATTTCTAATTTGTACAACCGCATTACACTAATAAAACCCAATGTACAATCATATTTATCCTAAAATAAATTACTATCTACTTCCATTAGACTTCAATTCTCTTGGAATAGGATAGAATCAGCAATCATCCTGAGTAACAGCAAACAGAAAGGGGGATGGTTTACGAGTATATGAACTGAATTAAACACAGAATTTAGGTCAACGGCCAATCACTTGGACCTATGAGGTCATTCAGCGCTGAAACGGAAATTGACAGTAAAAATTTTGAAAGGTGTAACAGGAGGAAAACCTCAAAGCAGTTGCACTAGGAATCAATTGTTAAGAGAGGGTGGGAAGCACGATGGAAGATAAGAGAATATGCAATGAGGTTCAGTAAATGGAACGAAAGGGGTTGCAGCTAGGAGCCGAAGGCACGCTCAAAGTACCTTAGATAATGCCTACAGTGCACCGCATGAGGTGTACTGACGGTACTAACCCCCCTAAGGGGTGACATAACAGAAACCTTAGACAACGCATCTGATATATTAGCAGCATGACTTTTAAATTAAAAGAGGATTTTAGTGAAGTGTCAATAATTAAATTAAAGGATCCAGCTGGACGGTAGGGCGATGCCCCTATAGACAGGGTGGGGCATTACGTTCTGTGAGCTGTAAAGGTAGGTCAGGTTAGGTCAGGAAGTACTATGTCTTTTCAATACAAGGAATTAACGTCGCCTTAGAATATTTTATTTTTTTCATTGACGTTTTCGCAAATGCACACTTATGCAAGTTCTCCATATTTAGCACATTTTATAAAAAAAAAATTATCCATAAATTTTTGTATCAGGAAGACAAATGGGAGCAACAGAGAAAACGTAACAGTTTTCCTGGAACACTGCTGTGCTTACACTGAGGGATCGTGTTATGAAGAAAAATGTTAAATCCTTGACAAAATAATCAACTACTTAAATGCAGTTGAGAAATGTAAGCTATTGTATTTTTATTCATTTTCATCTGCCCCCTGAATTATTCGAAATATTTACCCGAAACGTAAATTTGACAAATCTTGTGGAGCTCAAGAAAAATAAACACACCGTAAAAGTGGACTTCTGTAAAATAAAGGGAGGAAATTCCAAATAAACCTGGACCATTAGTATAAGTCATATTAAAATAATTAAGTCTGCGCCTTTCTGCTCAGTCCTGATAAATAGCTTTCATTCTTTACCAACAAATCATGCAGCTTGGCAAAAGATTAATGGTAATGATGGAACGCGAGGGCCCGGTACTACACCCGTCATGTGTACGCTTTCTCTAACAACTGTACCGTACATTGTACGGTACAGTTGTTAGAGAAAGCGAAGGGAAATGCACACACACATACATACAAACATATATCATATATGACATATATGTATATATATTATATATATATATATATATATATATATATATATATGTGTGTGTGTGTGTGTGTGTGTGTATGTATATATGCATATATAAATACATACATATATATACACACATACATACATACATATCATGTATGTATGTATGTGTGCCATACAATGAACTCTGTTAACTTAAATGACAATTCATTTCCCATGAATCTGTCATATTTTGCAAAAACGAACCAAAAATAAAATAAAAGCGGAAACACTGCCACTGTATACTTCGCATATTTCTTTCCCACTAGAAAACGAGTCCATTTCGTATTTCTTTTGCTATATTTTACGGAAAGTCCTTTACTGAAGTATGTCCTACTTTATCTGGAGGGAGTCGCCCATCCACCAGGTTGTATGCGCACACACACACACACACACGTACACGCACACGCACACATATATATAATATATAACATATATATATATATAATAAAAGCTCACAAAAAACGGCAAAATATAGAAAGTGAGAGAGACAGCAGTCTCTGAAATATAGTACTTACTTTGCATTTTTTGGCGTCTTAATGGGCTCCTTTTATTAGATGGAATTCAGTTGTAACAGAACATTTTCACCAGTCATATATATATATATATATATATATGATATATATATATATGTATATGTGTGTGTGTCTGCGTGTATCCGTGTCAACAGACACGGACTAGAGGAAATTACATATGGAATGAATATATGTATATGATATATATATATATATATATATATATATATGATATATATATATTATACACAGAAATATATATATATGTATATATATACATATATATAAATATAAACATATACATACAATCACCTCTTCACCGCCCCCGCCCCTTCGCCCAGAGATAAACAAGGGCACTAACTTATTGGCTAGGGCTGCTGAAGGAGAGGTCGTGGGCGGGAAAGCAAATATTTTGCAGGCATCTCATAAACTCGAACTACTACTACAGGAGGGGGCGTAGCCCCTCTGAGGGGGGGAGGGGTTGAGGACCGACCCTCAGACACTTCTGTTCGGGATTTGCATAAGAGACTCACCACTCGCTTCCCCTCGACAAAGGAAGGAAGAGAGAGAGAGAGAGAGAGAGAGCCTGGGAGGACAGGCGTGTCGCTGCCATTAAAATGAGATATCGAAGGAAAGCAAACATTTTGCGAGGCAAATTACGGACGGGGGGCGTTATTCATTACGGAGGTATAACAAAGGGATGCCCGACCCTAGAAAATTAAACAGGCACAAAGATATGCGATGTGGGGTGGGGGGGGGGGAGGGGTGGGGGGGGGGGATAGCGTAGGGTATTAATACAGGTGTGTGTAAACATACAGTAAATCAGACGCAAATTGGCAGAACGCCCTCTTGTCTGCACCGATGGCTGCGACATTAGATAAGCGGGGATCTTGAAACACTGAATCATGCCATCTATAAAAATATGGATGGAAATTCATATCCCCTCTAACCTGAATTCGTTTATCCTCTTCACTCAGGGTAAAAGTTATTATATACATTTTCGAATTTTCTCTCGTTCATAAAATTTCTAGAGTAAGGGTTAATGTGAGAAGAAGTCATTCAATCAGTCATGGATATAAAACAAATTAAAAAAAAATTATTGCTAGAGTAAAGGTTAACGTGAGAAGAAGTCATTTAATCAGCCATGGAAATAAAACAAAAAGAAAATTTGAAGTAAAAAAATAAAATAAAATTTTTAATAAATTCGAACTACACACACACACACTCTCTCTCTCTACAAAAAGGGAGCCAGTTTCTGCAACTCACTTTTCACTCTACTTCCAAATGTTTTTGAAATTTCAACAAGCTTCCGTTTCCCCTAGTCCCTATAGTAATCTATCTTCTGGAGGCGGTATATCGCTATTTATTTTTAATTTTTTAGAGGAACCTCACCCTACATTTCGGTGTTTCCTCAGTGGTTAGGCAGGATAAAGTCATTGATCAATCAAGTACTTTTCGTAAAGGTGGACATTGTTGTTATCTGTTCAATTTATCTGGCCTGCATTTCAATAGTGACCGGGCGTTCCTTCCGTTATATTCCATCAGTCCTGAAATATTTTTTCTTCTTGCGCATATAGGAGCTTACTTACTATATCAAATGACTAATTTAAACATTAGCATGAACAATATAGTTTAAACTGGTTTCCTAATATAAGAAGCAAGGAACTGGGTGCGAAATAAGAAAATATCTTTCACGGCTCAGGGGAATGCAATGGAAGATTCGTCTTACACAATATAAATTCCGACAGACACACACACACACACACACACACACACACACACACACACACATATATATATATATATATATATATATATATATATATATATATATATATGTGTGTGTGTGTGTGTGTGTGTGTGTGTGTGTGTGTGTGTGTAAGCGAATACCACAGGAAAATTACAGGCAGAAGGTCAGTACCAAGCGATGACCCGACGATGCCTGAATAAACAGAAAGCGCTTGGTACTGCCTTTCTGTCTGTCATTTTTCTGTGGTATTTGCTTATGTAATGAAAGTCACGTGCATCTGCTGTGATTTTTAAGCATATATATATATATATATATATTTATAAATAAATAATATATATATATATATATATATAATATATATATATATATATATATATATATAATATATATATATATATATATATATATATATATATAGTATCTGCAGACGGCAATATAGGAAGATTTCAGGAGGTTCCATGATACACTCTCAGTAACAGGCCATGATTTATTATACAAAAAACGTTTCGCACACAAAAACACGGTGCATCATCAGTCTGTGAAGAAATAAAAACAAAAAACAATTACATTATATTACTACTTAAAAGGAATTCATCAAAAATTAAAATTGACATTAAAAAACTGTAAAAAAGCAATTTTTATTAAAAAACAGTAAGAAACAAAAGAGAGAGACTACTAAAACACCAACCATCTAGTAAGGAAAGAAGAGGGAATGACAAAAACCGAGGTCCCAGTCAAAGACGAAAACTATGCCAGATATAAAGTTGAAGACGAGGTGTTTATTGTTGAGTGAAGGAACCAGCCTTTTTATGAGTAACGACTCTAAGGTGTTAAGTGATCTGGGGTCCTTCGTATAGCCATTATGGAGAAGTGCTGCTTCAAGATCTCTATTTTACAAAGAGCAGCATGATTCTAAATATTGGAAAATTCAGGTTGCTTAATTCTTTGACCTGTGCGAAAGCTGAAACCCTTATGGCTGCAATATCTCACTTGCAGTAACCTTCGAGTCGATCCAATGTAAGAGCCCGGACATCCAGGGCATGTGAAATTTATAAACAACATTCGATCTCATGAAGGACCTGCAAGCGATCTTTTGAAATTAAAAAATAACCTATTTTACAAGGATTAGTCGAAATAAGTTTTAAGTTGAAGACATGGAATTTCCTGTTCGATGATTTTAGTAAGTCTAAGTGAGAACTTGGTATCAAAACACATACGGGACAGAAGCAAAACACAGTTTCTTTTTTTGGAACATCAAAAAATTAGCTATAGGTGGTTGGAAAAAATTTGGTTAGTAATTTATTAATGATTTCTATGAACTATATCTCTAGGATATGAATTTTTTTGAAAGAAGTTTAATAAAAAATTCCATTTCCTTATGAAATATTGCCAACTGGAAGAGTATTTTAGTGCCTCTCTTGGACTAAAGTGGTAAATTACTGTTTAGTTTGAAGGTTTTTGGCATGAACTATCGTAATTGTTGGCTAATCCCGTAGATGTTCCTTTTTCTATAGACAGCTGTGGTAAATTTCAAAAGTTAGTTCTTGTGACATTGATATCTAAAAAATGGTAAACTGCCCCCTCGTTCTCCGCACTTCCATTGTAAAAAATTGAATTTAAATTTCGGATGTTGTTTGATTAATATATTCTAAAGAAAAATTGTGAACATTGCCCAAGGATGTTTTAAAAAGTGCAAAGGTATCGTCCAATATCTTCTAAAATACGCTGGTTTAAAAAGAGAATTACACTGGTCTAAAAATTTAGTTTCCAAGCAGCACATAAAAAATTTGCAAATATGGGACCTAAAGGTGAACCCATAGCAACTCCATCGACCTGCGATAGACTGCTGGTTAAACACGAACATGAATCTTGCACAGCAAGTTCCAGAAATTGTTTAAAAGTAGATCTATTAAAACCATGAAAATAGAGTGTCAATACTAAAATCATCGAACAGGAAAAATTCCATGTCTTCAACTTAAAACTTATTTCGAATAATCCTTGTAAAATAGGTTCATTTTTTTAATTTTAATTTCAAAGATCGCTTGCAGTCCTTCATGAGATCGAATGTTGTTTTTATAAAATTCACATGCCCTGGATTTGTCCGGGCTCTTAAATTGGATCTGACTCGAAGGTTACTGCAAGTGAGATATTGCAGCCATAAGGGTTTCAGAGCTTTCGCACAGGTCAAAGAAAGTTAAGCAACCTGAATTTCCATATTAGAATCATGCTGCTCTTTGTAAAATAGAGATCTTGAAGCAGCACTTCTCCATAATTGGCTATACGAAAGGACCCAGATCACTTAACCACCTAGAGTCGTTACTCAATAAAAAAGCTGGTTTCCTTCACTCAACAATAACACCTCGTCTTCAACTTTATATCTGGCCATAGTTTCGTCTTGACTGGGACCTCGGTTTTTGTCATTCCCCCTCTTCTTTTCCTTACTAGAGATGGTGGTGTTTTTAGTAGTCTCTCTCTTTTGTTTCTTACTGTTTTTTAATAATGCTTTTTTACAGTTTTTTAATGTCAATTTTAATTTTTGATGAATTCCTTTTATGTAGTAATATAATGTAATTGTTTTTATTTCTTCACAGACTGATGATGCACCGTGTTTTGTGTGCGAAACGTTTTTGTATAATAAATCATGGCCTGTTACTGAGAGTGTATCATGGAACCTCCTGAAATCTTTATAGATATTATATATATATATATATATATATATATATATATATATATATATATATATATATATGCGTGTGTGTGTGTGTATGAATGTACATGAAAAATAGCCATGTAATCCCTATATCTAGTTTTTTAGAGCAACACCGACAGGTACTAACTAAACTCCACACGCAGACTTGCCAACATCCAGCCCGGGATCAACCTCTTCCACCCCTAATCCGTAAATAAATAAGTAAGCAAGATGAAGATACTTCGTCAGAGCTACGGGCATGTACGTGACGTCACACGGTTCGCGAACTGTCGACTCGACCCTCACTTGCACTACCGAAATTTTCCGGTGCTTTGAGTATATTTACAACGATTTAACACTAGGAACAGGGGTATAAGAAGATGCTGGCAGCTGCTGGGATGCTGAATATTAAGACAGCGTTTGTGATTATCGAAAGTTCTTCCTTGATAGATAAATCTACACCTTTATTCCCGAGAGGCTTGATGACCCTACCGCTAAATCGTACAGCCCTGAATGTCGGCATCTATGACCTGGGCAATTGTACAGCCAGGGTTGTCATCTATCACGCAAAATCCAAGCCGACAATCCTCCCGAGTCGTTAATCTCGAACAGATTTATCTCGAAAATTGTGGCTTGAGCTCTGTCTCGACAATCCTTTTCCATTCCAAAAGGATTGTGATGTGAGGCTTCTGAAGCTGTCGGCTTTGAGACGAAGCCTTGTTCATGAAATGTATTGTTCTCCTCGCTCGTGTGGCCGGTGTTCTGTCGGGTTCGTATTACAAGAGGAAAGGGACATTAATGCTTGGAAGAAACCAATCTCTCTCTCTCTCTCTCTCTCTCTCTCTCTCTATACAATACATACATACATATATATATATATACATATATATATATATATATATATATATATATATATATATATAGATATATATAATAAATAGAGAAGAGAGAGAGCGAGAGAGAGAAGAGAGAGAGGAGAGAGAGAGAGATAGAGAGATTGCTTGCTTCGTTGCTTCCAAGCATTTATCTCTCTCTCTCTCTCTCTCTCTGTATATATATATATATATATATATATATATATATATATATATAATATATATAGAGAGAGAGAGAGAGAGAGAGAGAGAGAGAGAGAGAGAGAGAGAGAGAGAGAGAGAGAGAGAGCGTTGAATAAGAAGACAGACCAGTGAATTTTAATATGAGCATTTTGTAGTAAATTGAATATGAAGAATGATGATTGATGAGAGAAGGGGAGACATCAAACGAGAAAATAGATCAGAATGTATGCAAAGATTAGGAAAACTCTTGGTTTGTCTATGGAAAGGATGGTGGAAATATATAAGGGACTGTTGAGCTATCCTTCCTTTATGGGAGTCACGTGTGGATGCTGAATACAAGAACTACTTTTGAGTGTCGTACATATGCCAAAAGTTCACAAAGAGAAGAGAAGAGGGAATATATTGCGTAGACAGAATTCCTTTTTAACGTATTAAAAACCCACTAATTTACTTCATTCTCTAATTTCCAAAGGACTCTCATTAAGTCTCTCTTTCTTTATCTTTCAGGTTAAATCCAATTATTGCCAGGACTCCACCATGGCATTACTCCTTTCCCCCCCCCTCCCCCCGCCTCTCCCCAGATCCTCTATCTCGCAAATACATACACACACAAACACGCACACATAATCTCATTTGCATTCACCCAAAACCCCTTCCAGTTTCAGAAGATAAAATAATATTTGCACGAATGACAACCTCCCCCTCTCTCTGTGTTCCAGTTCAAAATGAAACTTTTTGCAAACGATGATGATCAGCTGTTTCTGAGATCTTAGCAAGCAGTTTGCACACTTTTGACTCACCAGCAATTGCGTGCAGTTCACAAACAATGTCTGCACGCTACAAACCAGTAGTCTTTAAAAATGGTTTTGGAAAATACTGCAGACTTTAAAAACAGTCTGCAGTTATTCCTTTGAAAAACTGTTTATAAACAAATGCCAATAGTTTGTAAACACTGTTTGAAGACACATTCTCCTGGAGTGGCCTCCACTTTGCATACGGACAACATTTCATACTTTCTTTCTTTTTATCTCCTACATTTTCAAGCGAAATATTTACGCTCATAACTCGACAACCCTAAAATTATCTATCAACCAAAGTATCTGGCAATTCTCCTTACAAGGACTATTTGTTTAGGTTATACTTCCAACACAAACAAGGTCACATAATATCCAGTAAGTTGAAATGCATTTTTCTGGCCGCAATTCAAAAAAGCATATTCTGGATGGATTGATATCCACTGCAACAAAGAACTTTTGCAAAAGCAATACAACCACAAAATATGCTACATGCTGCTAGGAAATGAGAAGGGTAATAATCAGACACCGCAAGGGCCTTAGGGCCGATAATCCTATGGATCATGATTGTAAGATGACGCTATTGAAGCCCTCTCTTGTAGTCTTGTTGTCACTGAAGTACTCCTCGCCCCCTAATATTAAAACAATAAGTTAATATAAAAAAAGACATGATAACTTGATTATTGGACGCCAATAATAAAGTTATCCAAAATTATCGTATATATAAACATACCTATTGCCTTGAGCACAGAAAATCACCACTTCTGCTCAATTAAAATAATAGAAGTTTTCTTGTTAAGCTTCAGTAACCATGGAATGTTCCAGAATCATCATACGAACCCTCCTAAAAATAACAGCGGACAAAACACAAAAACTTTGTCATTTCGGTTGCCATCTGAACCACAAAGACTGATACATATTTATTAAGCCTAAAAACAAACACAGAGGAACTATTCAATTAATCCTGGATTTACATACAGCACTATTTAAAATTCGTGCTAAATTAAATCAAAACTGACATTCAGCGATTCCTTGTTGAATTCGAAATGGCAGTTTTATATTCAAACTAAAATAAAATAAATCATCATTCATATAATACCAAAGACAAATGGAGCAAATAAAAATAGGCAATCGTTTGGACTATGTGGAAGAGTACGCTAGCGAGAGAGAGAGAGAGAGAGAGAGAGAGAGAGAGAGAGAGAGAGAGAGAGAGAGAGAGAGAGAGAGAGAGAGAGAGAGAGCGGGGTTTGTGTGTGTTTCAATAAGCACCAACAAAACAGGATTATACACATTGCATAATTTCTTACAATCGATTCCTTCAATTTACACTGAACATACTTCATGGCAAGGGAGCAACTCTGCGCAATCCTTCCAACTTTTAATGAATTTCATGAATAATCTAAATGGTGGGTATGATAAATGACATCACATTACATTACATACAGCTGTGAGTTATACCTTCAGCAAACATCTCAGAATAACAAATTGCGTATTTCAACCGTCACAAATGATGACTCAATTAATAGAAACCTCAAGTGCCAATTCCAACACTTATTCTTCTTTTGTTTTACGAAATTGATAAATGAAATATGAATAACAAAAACCGCATAATAATGGCATGAAAAAGTGATGCCTATAAAGGTAAATGGAAAGTCACCCACACATATAATATACATACATATATACATATATATATATATATATATATATATATATATGTATGTATATATGTATATTATATGTGTGAGTGACTTTCCATGTGCCTTTATAGGTCTTAGTTTTTCATACCATTATTATGAGGTTTTTGTTATTCATATTTTATTATCAATTTCGTAAAACAAAAGAAGAATAGTGTATATATATGTATATACACTGTACATACGTATATACGTACATATATATCATATATTCCTACTATATGTCATGTCATGTCATGTCTATATATATTATATATATATATATATATATATATATATATATATATATATATATATATACTATGAGAGAGAGAGAGAAGAGAGAGAGAGAGAGAGAGAGAGAGAGAGAGAGAGAGAGAGCTTAATGGTGATGCACTGCGCACCAAGCAATGCAGTTTTCATTGCAGCCGCATGCACTTACAGCAATTAACAGGCAATGCAGGCATTCAGCCAAGGCTTTCCGGATGCCTGGGGCAATAAGCCGAAACCAAGCTAACGACCTATCATTTTAAAACATGACGCTTGCATATGAAGGGGGCGGGGGGAGGGCGGGGGGAGGGCGGGGGAGGGCGGGGGGTCGCCCCTTTATGAGGGTCCACAGCCCGGTATAGGGGGAGGAGGCTGAGTGCTCTGTATTCACCAATAACTCGTGAAGATACATTGTGAGATATTATTGTTATGCTCTTACATAAAATATTTTATTATATAAAATATTAAACATATATATAAAATATATTATATATATATTAATGCAAAATATAAAATATTCTTATTAATATAAAATATTTCAAATATTTTATAAAATAAAATATCTAAAATATTTATCAACAATAGAACCTCTGGCAAGGAGTAATGAGTCACAATGAGCTTAAGAAAGAAAATTTAATTTTCCACTCAGAGAAGGACGAAAAGGCCAGAAGCTTCAAAAATGTGCAACAGAAACATATACTACGGAAAAACGGTGTGATTAAAGTTCACTATTCTGTACACAAACTTAACTTTTTTTTTTTTTTTTTTTTTTTTTTTTTTGGGGGGGGGGGGAAATTCTTCCTTACGTCTGCTTCTCCAGCTTCCAACCACGGAAATTGAAAGGCAAAAATCTTTTTTCTTTATTGTGATAAGATTTTTCTTTTGAATTAAATAAAAATTCTATTTTGTGTGCTTCTTAAAATTAGTTTTCGTTTGTCACAAGAGGGGGAGTTTTTCTTCCCCTCAGTAATGGAACAATTATTTGCTTACAATAGGATTCCTTTTCAACCACGACAATCATTTTTATCCTCACGAAAATCGATATCTTTCTTCCATAACACTTTTAGGACTTTCTTTCCTGTAATGTTTAATTTTTCACCAATAAAGTCTGCCTTTATTTTTTCGCATTACCTGTAACTTTACTTACAAAACAACAATAAATTCCCATATTTTCCTCACACGAAAGTGTTGCACTACAATAAATCATGCATGCACCATTTAAAAAAATCTAAGTTACAATTGGGATGCTGCAGGTATTTCGTTTTTAAATTTTTGAATAAAACTTAACGCGATAAAGGCCAGATCGTTAAACAATAAAATATCAAAACTACCCTTTTGAAAACAAATATTTTGTAAAACCACAAGTGAAATACCCTACGGTAAAGAGAGCGAAGTACTGCAAAATTTAACTTAAAAAAAAAGGAAAATAATATTTAAGCTGAAAGGAAAATAATATCAAAGCTGAACGCGAAATGTGTCATGTTTCCAGATTAATGCAATGGCGTCGTCATGCGGAGAGTAATCCATCAAAAATAAGCGAATTACTCATATACGGGATTTATCACCCCAAAGTTCAAGGCTGCCCTCTCTTCCTCTTAACCATTTTGGGAGGCACAAAAGAGTTAAGATTAATTATTCCTATTATTATATTCTCGTCTAATCCATCTATTTCTTCCTTAGGGCTAAGGATTGTCTTTGCTTTTCGTCAAATTCGTTTTTAAAAAAATCCATTGTTTTCCATCATATTCGATAAATTCCGATATTCTCGTCATATTTGTCAAGTTCAAAAATGTACATTTAAAAAAAAATTTCAAATGCGTAGAGGTCCCAGATTTCAATCTTCTTTCTTCTTCTTCTTCTTTTTCTTTTTCTTCTTCTTCTTCATCACATATAAATGTCACGGATTTACATCGATTTCGACTTTCGTCAGATTCGAACGCATGAAGTATAATAAACATGGCGTTTATCAAATTCTGAAAATTGAACGGCACAAAGTTGTTGCACGGATTTTCGCCAAAGCCATACACAAAGATTTTCTCGGCCATTTGTCAGCTTATCGAGCATAACGGCAAAACATTCTCATTAATTTCGTAAGGTTATTTCCGAAAACGGTCATAAGAATATTACCTTTTCTCGCTAACAATCCCACTGAACGCACCCCAGCAAAAATAGCTTTTTACCATTCGTTACTCTTACGGCTGGGAGTGAAATTGGAAATTTTTGTGTCCACGGAGCCAATTGCATTATAATGCAAAATGGTAAGAAGGTTTTTCCGAGAAGCGATATCGTTAGCGATACTTCCAAGTTAGAAGTCGAATACTGACTTTAAGTCACCACGAACCTTCATTGTTCAGACACGCACGAATACAAGGAGGAAGCCTAAGGATTTCCTTGTAAGGGGAGACGAAACTAAACTACCGGAATACAGAGTAAAAAAGTAAAATTTATTCGAAGTTGAACAGAATTTCAAAGACGTATACGCAAGTGGAAAAGATGCCTAAGGTTTTTTTTCTGTAAATGGGAGATGTAAAACCTGTGGTAAATTAGAGTAAAAGTGAAAGTTAGTTCGGAAAATTTCAAATAGGCGTACGGAAGTGTAAATGCAGCAAGGCTAAGCTTTCTCCTTAGAGGACAATGAAACAAAACTACGGCAACGCAATGTAAAAGTGTTAGTTTAAGTACAACAAATTTCAAACATCTCAAACAAGCACAAGATGAAAGCCAGAGCTGTTGCTATCACCAGAGTTTCTGTTGCAACCATGGCAATTCGGAATATCCTCGCAATTGCCAGTTCCGAAGACCGTGGTTGTAAATGTCGAAGGACTATGAAGATAAAACAAACAAAAAACCTGAATATTGCGATAAAGGGGAAACAGAAAACCTTCAAACTAGTAAGATCTCAATCTGTAACCTCAAAAGCCATAATACGGAAACGAATCCGTATTTTGTATAGTTATTCCGTTTCCTTATTAATAAGATTAGTTCCTAAATTGTCAGGTCATAATTTAAAAAATCACATCAAAATTGGGCTTGACCTAATGACTGGGATGACCTCAATTTAATTTGGTAATTATACTTGCTGTGGTAGATTATTCAAATCTGATCATTAAGTATTTCATACTCTGATAAATCTGGTAGTTTATCACTTTGGGTTTTAATCATATTTTTATTACCATTATTCTATATTGATTAAATAAATACTGATATAACATTTCCTATAAACGTGGCTCAATTCCATTCTAAATATATATAAACACATCTTCAGGAGGTTACAAGGGAGTTAATATCAGACTATTCCGGAAACTTAAATAACACTTAATTGAGATTGTTAAAAACAAGAGCGCAGAAGGTTTTTCCAGTTCTAAAAAACATTTACAATTTATTAAACTTTACATTTATCTACATTTACAATTGATTAAAAATTACAGTTATCTATATTTAAAACTAACTAAAATTTAAAAGGACCAACATTTTCAACTGATTAAAACTTTTAATGCTCTACATTTATAATTCATTAAAATTTACAATGATCTATATTTGCAACTGCTTAAAATTTACAATAACCTACATTTACAATTGATTAAAATTTAAAATTATGTACATTTACAACTGATTAAAATTTACTGGGTAAAGATTTTCATTTGATTAAAATTTACAGTGATCTACATTTACAACTGAATAAAATTTACAATTACCTCTACCTGATTTACGATGAATTGAACTGCCTTTTCAGCACAAGTCTTTCAGCCTTCTTAAATATAATCATAAAATTTGAGTCTGTCTGGAGAGAGAGAGAGAGAGAGGAGAGAGAGAGAGAGAGAGAGAGAGAGAGAAGTCCAAATCCAAAGGGGGTACAAAAGGTAAGTATCAGAGATCAGAAAACTTCTCTTTCGAGTTGTGTCCAATATTCTCTCCTGACAATCCACAGGTTGCAGATCCTTCAAAACCAGTCGTGCGAGAGGGAAAAGATACGTTGGACATCAAGCAATCTCTCTCTCACTCTCTCTCTCTCTCTCTCTCTCTCTCTCTCTCTCTCTCTCTATATATATATATATATATATATATATATATATATATATATATAGATATATGAGTCATATCACATTACCGTGATTCATATACATGCATCGAGCTACAAATGTCCTTTCATATCTAATTCGCTCTACCTCGGAATTAATATATTTTCATATATGTTAATCGAATTAGATATTAAAGGACGTTTGAACCTCGATGTATATATATAAATATGTGTGTGTGTGTGTGTGTGTACTGCTTGTCACAACAGATACAGCACAACATTTTGAACTATATTCATGACGACTTTTATTTATTTCTGGCAATAAATTTGCTTGCTTTCACGACACATGAACACATGTGCTAAAAAATTACTATTCACTTTGTCCATTGGTCGCTTTGGATTGAAATCTATACCTGCTAGTCAGTCAGCTGTTGTGGGCCGCATCTAGGATGGTGAAAAGCATGGAGCTATCAACCTTATACGAAAAGAACTGGTTATGAGCGAACGTTAAGTGGTTCTAGAGCCAACATTCTCTGTCTCCATATACGTGTATATATAATATATAGATATATATATATATATATATTATATATATATATATATATAAGACATAATTTATAAAAATTATATATATATATACAGGCATTTTTTTTTTTTTTTTTTACCATATAAAATGACAAACCATTCTAAATAAATTTTAGATTAGTTCTCGGTGTCCTACCCTTTACATAAGGTGCCAATAACAAAATATTTATACGTCATGGAAAAAGGAGCTTCCTTTCGAACGGTTCTTTCAAATCTCCCCCAAATGAGCGCACGGAAGCGTTCAAAAGGGGTTTTATTATATCTGGCACGCCAACAAAGACCATCCCATAGTTTATAACACATCAGAGAGAGAGAGAGAGAGAGAGAGAGAGAGAGAGAGAGAGAGAGAGAGAGAGGAATTTTCACTTTATGGAACAGAAACATGATTTCTTTCTCAACATTACCGACCACCGAAAATGCGACGAGAGAGAGAGAGAGAGAGAGAGAGAGAGAGAGAGAGAGAGAGAGAGGGTGGGGGAATTTTCACTTTATGGAACAGAAAAATGATTTCTTTCTCAACATTACCGTCCACCGAAAATGCGACTTGAGAGAGAGAGAGAGAGAGAGAGAGAGAGAGAGAGAGAGAGAGAGAGAGAGAGAGAGAGAGAGAGAGAGAGAGAGCTTTTTCACAAACTATCCTAAAGGTTAATCTTAACGTCTTGTACAATCGGTACCATGTATTGCTATGTATACGCTTTACACATACACACGCACCCGTTAAAATACACAATACACACTAAGTTTGTTAAACACTTTCCCGTCCACCTGGAAACAAATAATACATATGTTTATTCCTTAAATAAAGAAGCGTTAACTATAGTAACAAAACTTAAGTGTAACCTACTGATAGCTTTACTTGTAACAATTCTGATATCTCGGCCAAAAAATATATGTACGAAGCGTATATAGATATGTGCAATCACGTAGCATGTGCATAAATACATACATCACGCATAAGCTTATATAATCAGTCACTCAATCCCATTCATATAAAAAGTTTCACATTATTATACACTAATCTCCCTGTATGAGAGTACTGAAGCCAGTGCACCTCACGCGGTGCACTGTAAGCACAACTCAAGATTCTTTGCATCGTCCCTTCGGCCCCTAGCAGCAACCACGTTCATTCCTTTTAACTGTACCTCTGTTCGTATTCTCTTTCTTCCATCTTACTTTCCATCCTCTCCTAACAATTATTTCATAGCGCAACTTCGAGATTTTCCTCCTGTTATACTTTGAGAACCTTTTTACTTTCCGGGCTGAATGACCTCATACGCCCCAGGGCTTGGCCTTTGGGCTATGTTTTATATTCTATTCCATGAAGCTGTCATATACCTTCAGTTGCATAAGTTGAAAAAAGTTAAGTATATCTTAGTTTAACCAAACCACTGAGCTGACTAACAGCTCTCCTAGGGCTGACCCGTGGGATTGGATTTCTTTTCACGCGGCTAGGAACCAATTGGTTACCTAGCAACGGGACCTACAGCTTATTGTGGGATCCGAACCACATCATATCGAGAATCCACCAGAAACAAATTCCTCTGACTCCGCGTTGGCAGAGCGTGGAATCGAAATCAGGACTACCGAATCGGTAGGCGAGCATGTAAACCACTCGTCCTACAAGGAACTCATTTTCACAAAAGTCATTCTGGCAACAAAACCGCCTGACGTCACCCACAAACCATGGACCAATTAGGAGCCTATACAGAGAGGGGCAAAAATCGCTTAGGATTTCAATCCTGTTTTTGACAGACTGCAGGAAAATTCTCCCATTGTTCTGGAAACGAGACAATAGGACGTCCAAAATAAATAAATAAATAAGCATATAAAAGTAATACTTCCCGGTCAAGGGGTGAATAACATATCGACAACACAAGCCAATGAACAACAATGTGACAACACAAGTGAATCATGCAGACCCACATATTACCTCAATTCCGTTGACCCCTTGTACCCACATGATCCATATACAGAGAGAGAGAGAGAGAGAGAGAAAGAGAGAGAGTGAGTAGGCGTTGCCACTTATTGAACAGCGCCGCTCAGAGGCCGCAAACCTACGCCAAGCCGAGAGATCCAAACCTAGCCCCCAACTAAAGCAAACAAGTTAGTAAAAATAAAAATGCAAATATATATAAATAAAAGTGTTTTCTGCTTCTCCGAAAAGTTACGTTCCTTTCTCTCCCAAAACCTTATAACTTTCTCCGAGGTGAAAAACTGTATATATGTACATACGGATAAACGTATACGTTAAGTATATATTCTCTTAGGGCTGGCCCGAAGGATTAGTTTTTTTATTTATGTAGCTAGGAACCAACTGGTTACTTAGCAATGGGACCTACAACTTACTGTGGTATCCGAACCACATTATATTGAGAACTGAATCTCTAACCACCAGAAATACATTCCTCTGATTCCGCACTGACGGCCGCCAGCGGGAAGCGAACTCGGGCTACCAGATTGATAGTCGAGTATGCAACCCACTCGTCCAGTGAGGAACTAGAGTGTGTATAAGTCTGTATATACATGCACACACTCATATATATGCATGTATATATATATATATATATATATATATATAATATATATATAGTATATATATGCATGCATTATTACAATATATAAAAGCATAAAACCACATTTTGTAACATACGCAGAAATTAACACTTCATTCATTTCCCCTGACTAGCCACCACCTCAGATATTCCGAGCCATTTCCAGTCTTGTTAATCCTGTTACCATGATCAAATTCCTGTCTTTTCACTTCTCACTTTTCCACCAACTCTCATTAATTCAATTCCGCCTCAACATTTTCCTTTCCTCCCTCCCCCCTCCCTCCCTGCATAATATTATTAGCCATATCCATCTTTATAAAACGCGAGTCCAGACTCTGCGCTGAAAATTCCAGTTTTAAGATTCCCTGAAGACTCTCCCAGAGTCTAGGAGCCTGTAACCCAACTCATTACTCATTCCAACATATAGAAAGATTATAATTTCATTCTGTGTTATGTGAATGAGCAATTACATCATTTTAAACCTAGCTTCTATTTACAGTACTTTGGTTATAGTAACTCTTCTGTGAGTTGAAAACAGAATACCGGTGATTTAACTATCGCTCTCTAAATATAAAGAGAAACTACCTTGCAGCAATAATCAGCGACAAAAGGAAATTATGGGCCTATCTAACAGGACTATGCCTTCAAAAGGGTAATGACTTAGGAAAAGAAAATTGTAATAGTCCTAATTCTGACATAGGATACAAAATAAACTAAAAGAAATTTTTTTTTAATTATGTTAACATATAAATGAATAAAAAATTATCTCTTACTTTGGCACAGAAAATAAGGAAACGTGTACAGTCAACTCTGGTTACAACTAATTACCCTTATGTATACTGTACATGTCAAGGGAAAGTTGTGACAGGTAACATTGCCAATATTCAACAAATCTTCCTCAGGACCCTCCATGTCGTATTATATCAACACAAACCTAATTGCTAGATTAATTATCTGGGAATAGAATAGAATATAAAATTTAAGCCAAGGCCAAGCGCTGGAACCTCTGAGGTCATTCAGCGCTGAAATGGAAATTGACAGTAAAAGGTTTGAAAAAGTGTAACAGGAGGAAAACCTCAAAGCAGTTGCACTATGAATCAATTGTTAGGAGAGGATGGAAAGTATGAAGAAAGAAAGAAATTCTGAACGGAGGTACAGTAAAAGGAATGAAAGGGGTTGCAGCCAGGGGCCGAAGGGATGCTGCAAAAAACTTAAGTAATTCCTACAGTACACCGCACCAGGTGCACTGATAGCACTAACTCCCTACGGAAATAAAAAATATGAGTAGAGTTGAATATAGAATTTAGGCCAAATGCCAAGCACTAGGACCTATGAGGTCATTCAGCGATGAAACTGAAATTGACAGTGTCAAATTAACGTAATTTATTGATAGTTTATTTTCTTAAATGAGCCTTGTAACTTAGTTTTAAGTGTTCTCTTATATTTAGTTCAGCAGCTGTATTTTTTTTACGTTTAACGTAACGTTCATTTTGTGCTTTGCTCAGTGATTCCTCCTCTTGTTGTGGAATTACCTAACTATCGTGTTAACGATTGTTTTTAGTTTTGTTTTCGAGTTGGAATGGAACTGTAGTGCTGTGAGTGGAGGCCGGCCGAAAATAGTTCGGGCCTGTATAAGCTTCTGGACGTACGCTCTTTGTTGGTAGCCTTCTGGAGATTTATCTCACGCCTTTTTGGAGGAATACTCCGACGGACCTCCCTTGGAAGTGGTTTTCCGTAGATGTGCTGAGCCATCTACGGCGTATGTGCATTGTGGAGTTTGATCACGGCTGTGATAGCGCAGGTTATCGTCACTTGCGACGCCTGTACTCCTGATTCCCGCCGGAGGATTTGGCGGAAGACGTGGTCGTCGCTGTCCCGCCACGTAGGAGGCGTACGCCAACCACTGTCCTGTCCGTCTTCAGCTGCTTGTCCAGGAGAGCTAAGGGCTCGTGAGGAGGCTCGTAGGGAGGCAATTGCCAGGTAAGAGGTGATTATCCTGTGTTGTCCCTCGGAATTGATCTCGACCCCTGGTCTACCTGGACAATTTGTGGGCTCCCCCGTATAGCTGCTGGGGAGGTTGAAGTACCTTCCGTGAACTTCTGTGCACTTCGTTATATACGAGGATTTGCGTATTTAAATATCAATTATATTTGATATATATGTACGTTGTATTGAGTTGTCGGTATTGGGTATTTACTGTCCCTCAGAATATTATTTGAAGTTTAGTTTTAAGTTTAGTACCAACACTGTTAGGTAGGAGATTTAAGGTTTTTCCTGTCTTTATTTTCTCTAGTCTTCCTTCATCTTATAATTATAGGTTAGTGGTTTTTTTCATTATTGGGCCCGTAGTATTATTTGAGCCTTTGGCATGTTATGTCCTTTCCTTTACTTTGTTAGGGTTAGCTTTCAGTATTAGGAGTCTTGTGAGCTGTTATTTGCTCCTTGTATTTTGTGTATTTTAATGTTAAGGTTCCTCACAAGGCTTATTTAGTGTTAAGTGTATTTTGTAATTAAATATTGTTAATTTTGTTCTGGTGTTTTGTGTCCACATTCCTCATACCCTGTGTACTTTCTTACTGCCTACGATCCCTGTGATTATTGAAATATAAAGAAACCTGTATTACGGCCAAAGGGGTCGTAACAATTTGGCGACCGTGACAGGATCGTACGCAGGTGCACAGAGTTGGGTTTGTGGAGCAACTCTGGGATAGGTTGCAAATATTTAATTTGGTTTTGTTGCTTACCTTCATACTTTTCCCCCCGTAGGACATTCATTATGGAGATTTTGTTTTTTGACCCAGCCGAATTTTTGGGCTCTGTTGACTGTTTAAATATCTTGCTATATTAAGTAAAGAGCATTTGAGGAGTTGTGCTCGTTGGTTAAATATTTCTTTTAGACCCACGGACACTAAGGCTCAGTTGTTGTTGTCTGTTAAGGCGATGGTGGCTCGTGGTATAGCCGAGGGTGAGGATTTGGCTAGGGATATGATTAGTGGAAGTTCTGATGATGAGAATTCTGTTGATGAGGTTTAGTGTTATCCTGGGCTGTCTCTATTTGAGGACCACCCTCGTACTGGTGTTATTATTTATACTGGTACCTGCTAATTTAACGGTAAAGACTAGAGTCTCGAATAACCCCTTTGTAGAAGCAGAGCCGGAGCCAGTACAGTCTGTGATTAATCCTGAAGATGAGAACCTTAGCCTAATTTGTAAACGAATAGAGTTATTGAAGGTACAATTCGAAGAGAATGAGAGGGCGAGGCGCCATGAGTTGGAAATGGCTAGAATTAACTTAGACTTGGCTAGGTTACGCTAACCTGACTTTAACAGTACTCCCAGCCGGTCCTTCTTCCGATAGGTTTAACATGAGTGCGGCATTAAAGTTGGTGCCTGTGTTTGATGAGGTAACGTGCCTGAGTTCTTTAAGGCTTTTGAGCGGAGTGGCCACTAAGGTTCGTTTTCTTGGCCCACTGAGATGTGGACTGTATTAATTCAATGCAGGTTAGTAGGTAAGGCCATTCGCCAATATAATGCTTTGGAAGAGAGTGTAGCCAGAGATTACTATAAAGTTAAGGCATTAATTCTCAAGGCGTATGACTTGGTCCCTGAGGCTTATCGCCTGAAATTTAGGAATTCTATGAAGCCTGATACTATGATTGTGGTATTAAAAAAATGTATTCTATTTGAATAATTTTTTTATTGAGGGGGAGGAAGGTGTCAAATTAACGTAATTTATTGATAGTTTATTTTCTTAAATGAGCCTTGTAACTTAGTTTTAAGTGTTCTCTTATATTTAGTTCAGCAGCTGTATTTTTTTTACGTTAACGTAACGTTCAGTGCTTTTGCTACAGTGATTCCTCCTCTTGTTGTGAATTACCTAACTATCGTGTTAACGATTGTTTTTATTTTGTTTCGAGTTGGAATGGAAACTGTAGTGCTGTGAGTGGAGGCCGGCCGAAATAGTTCGGGCCTGTATAAGCTTCTGGACGTACGCTCTTTTGTTGGTAGCCTTCTGGAGATTTGTTTATCTCACGCCTTTTTTGGAGGAATACTCCGACGGACCTCCCTTGGAAGTGGTTTTCCGTAGATGTGCTGAGCCATCTACGGCGTATGTGCATTGTGGAGTTTGATCACGGCTGTGATAGCGCAGGTTATCGTCACTTGCGACGCCTGTACTCCTGATTCCGCCGGAGGATTTGGCGGAAGACGTGGTCGTCGTCTGTCCCGCCCAGTAGGAGCGTTACGCCAACCACTGTCCTGTCCGTCTTCAGCTGCTTGTCCAGGAGAGCTAAGGGCTCGTGAGGAGGCTCGTAGGGAGGCAATTGCCAGGTAAGAGGTGATTATCCTGTGTTGTCCCTCGGAATTGATCTCGACCCCTGGGTCTACCTGTACAATTTGTGGCTCCCCCCCCCGTATAGCTGCTGGGAGGTTGAAGCACCTTCCGTGAACTTCTGTCACTTCGTTATATACGAGGATTTGCGTATTTAAATATCAATTATATTTGTATATATATGTATGTTTGTATTGAGTTTGTCGGTATTGGGTATTTACTGTCCCTCAGAATATTATTTGAATTTAGTTTTAAGTTTAGTACCAACACTGTTAGGTAGGAGATTTAAAGGTTTTCCTGTCTTTATTTTCTCGAGTCTTCCTTCAATCTTATAATTATAGGTTAGTGGGTTTTTTTTTCATTATTGGGGCCCGCCCTAGTATTATTTGAGCCTTTGGCATGTTATGTCCTTTTCCTTTACTTTGTTAGGGTTAGCTTTCAGTATTAGGAGTCCTTGTGAGCTGTTATTTGCTCCTTGTATTTTGTGTATTTAATGTTAAGGTTCCTCACAAGGCTTATTTAGTGTAAGTGTATTTTTGTAATTAAATATTGTTAATTTTGTTCGGTGTTTTGTGTCCACATTCTCATACCCTGTGTACTTTCTTACTGCCTACGATCCCTGTGATTATTGAAATATAAAGAACCTGTATTACGGCCAAAGGGGTCGTAACAGACAGTAAAGAAAAAGGTTTGAAAAGTGTAATAGGAGGAGAACCTCGCAGTTGCACCATGAATGAAGTGTTAGGAGAGGCTGAAAAGTATAGTGAAGAAAGAGAATACGAAAGGAGGTACAGTAAAAGGAACGACAGTGGTTGCAGCTAGGAGCCGAAGGCACGCTGCAAAGAACATTAAGTAATGCCTACAGTGCACCGTATGAGGTCCACTGACGGCCTTAACCCCTACAGGAATCAATGATATGGGTAAAGGATATCTGCTAATAATTTATGATAATCTCAAGGTTTTGTGACTCAGTGGATAGATGGATAGATTGAGTTACACACGTTCACCATTCACGACATTTTCCTAATGTTATGTCATATCTAAAATGATGGGTATTTTCACACTTGACCATTTTTTGTTAGTTCTCTGTAATTCATATGTGTTTTGAACTTGAAACATTAAATCCTTTAGCCATTTATGAATAATTTTAAATGTTAATCTAATTTTCATAATTGAAAAATCAACCGTCACGTTTACTGTCGTCATTTTTGACGTATTGAGTTCCAAGGCCCTCTTATATTACCATTGTTTTTGATGCACTGGCACACACTACAGTTTTGGATGATGCTTAAAAGACCTAATAAAATCCGCATCTCAAAGTAAATTAAACAAAACTGAATCACGAAAATTTGGAACGGAATGAATATATAAATAGAGAAGAAAACCATGAAGGAAAGTGAAACGAAGGAGTACCACTTAATATCCTATACAGAGCAGACTGCAAAGTAAAGGACATTGAGTCGAAAGGCCTTGCAGTGCTCAATCCTTTCACTTTACAAATAACTCTGAGAATACTTAGGGAATGAGCGGGTAACAAACAAATACAGGAGAATTGCCAACCGTCGCCCTAAGACATCGTTGGCAGAGGTTAAATTTTGCCGCCGCCCCCTACCCACCCAAGAGAGAGAGAGAGAGAGAGAGAGAGAGAGAGACCTTATACATTATCAAATTAATCCTCTGTCCTCCCACCACACCTGCTGTAATGAAATCAAATCAGCGCCATCCAAGATCAAGGCTGCGTGATTCCAATCGGCCTCGTCATAGGCACATTATTATCCCTGTTCTGCTCTGAAAGGTCGCCCTATGCCTCTGGCCAAGGGCGAACATAAGCCTAATGGAGGCCTATATAAAAGAAACAACGTGTAGATGATCAGCAGGTGTGTTGTGGCTGGGGAACAGGGGATCTAATTAACACTTCATTATTTTCCTCTCTAGACATTTCTTTATTGCATTTATTTTTTTTTTCTTGACGTTGGCGGCTAAGGAATCTGCTTCATTCTCTTGGAGGAACCGAAGTTTGTTCACACGGAAGCTGGGAGAGAGTTCCAAAGTTTGGAAGTGAAGGGCAAGACAATTCTCGCCGAAAATACAGCCACAGATCAATCTTAACTCGACTGTCATAACAACTGCACCCAATTTTGCTTAAAACCAAGGATTTTGATTTTTTTTATTGTACCGATCTTATATGCATGTAAGTATTGCAAAATTTCAATTAAAAAGGAGGCCGACGGGGCTGGTGAAGGAAAGTCGTTAACTACCTCAGGCCTAAATAAGAGTAAAACCGAATGACTTAGTACCTACTGAAAATTGAATTAGCCACAACTATGGTCATCGACGCCGAAAATAATAAGGTGGAGGATGAAAAACTAAAGGGCCTGCTCCCAGAAGGAAATGAAACTCCACCCAATAAAACGAGAAGATTAGAATAACCAAGAAAACGGAAGCAGAGAGTGAATACCGAAGTTTCTAAGATTCGAGAGAAAAAAAAAGCTCGTGTTAAGTGCACATGGACTTTGTGTGAATGTCTGCATTCTTGTGCATTCGTGCATGGATGAATCATTAAATGCTGATGAATTTGGCCATGTTTTTAAAATTAATATATATAATTATGATAACACGCCATGATACTACGGGAGAGTTGTGTTATATTTATATGTAAATGAGTTTTTATGCCGGAGCAATGAATGCGAAATTGGATATTTTTGAAAATGGAAATAACAACGTTGATGCTTTGCGCTTTACTCTATAAGTTTTGTACTGCAGTTGCTTGTGTTTCGCAAGAAAGCAATTCTCAAGCACCATTGAATGATCTGGTATTCGGGAACCAAAAAAAAACTTCCGTGAAGGAAAACATTTTCATAATTATTCATCGAATGATAATTCAATCCCGTGGGTATACATTAACCTAAATGTAACAGCGGCCTAAACAATGCCAATCAAACAAACAGTGCCTTCCAAGAGATAAAGAAACACATATGGAAGTAAAGGAAAGGTCACTGGAACTGTCTGTGATTCAGTCCTATCATGAATGAGAGAGAGAGAGAGAGAGAGGAGAGAGAGAGAGAGAGAGAGAGAGAGAGAACTTAAATATAAACATATATATGTGTATTATATATGTATATATCTCATATATATATATATATATATATCTATATATATATATATATATATATATATATATATATGAATGTCTTTTTACTGTAATACAACAGTATAGTATGAAGATAAAAGACCCATAAAACACTCTATTTAACGTCGTGCAACCATATATTTGGAGCACTTCCTTCGAAATTTATGGTTGCAACGATAAATAGTGTTTTATGGGTCTGTTATCTTTATTTATATATATATATATATATATATATATATATATATATATATATATATGTGTGTGTGTGTGTGTGTATATACATATATATAATTCTTAAACTATAATTATACGAAGATTTAATCGAACAACCACAATAACATCAGAAATGTTGATCACCATGTTAACACCCACACCCTTCCCCCCTAAATAAAAAAAAATGTATTTTAGCATTAAGTTTAACACATTCCAGCATTCCAAGTCTGGTCACTTTTCGGCTGGATCACGGACCATCTTTATTCGTCTGAAAACCGTCTTGTTTACTTGCCGACTTACTTAAGAATACAATCCAGAATTATCACGGACCCAGACCAAAAGCAGCCCTTTATGCCTCCCATTCATTCTGGAAAGGGTATTGTCGGTTCAGCTGGAAAACAAGGGAGAACTGGAACGCAGCAATTACAGGTTTATAAACTACAATCCGATCTAATCCCCCTCTATTGGATTCCCTCTCTCCCTCCCTCACGGTTGTTTTTGTTTTTCAACTTGACTCCTTCTCCCAGTTGTTCAGTTCTGTTCTCAATTCTCTACCTCTGTATGGACGCAAAACCACGTATTACAATACATCACACACACACACACACACACACACACACACACACACGCACACAACACACACACACACACACATATATATTTATATATATATAGTATATTATATAAAGTATATCATATATGTGCATGTGTATATACTGATATATTTAGAATAGACGGGAAAAAGCCTGGAGCGTAGGAGTATCTTTTTATTTTTCAAATTTTCGAGACCTTGAGTCTCATCTTCAGGGCTGTAAAATATACAAAATTTACAAATTAAAACAAAACAATTCACACATTAATATCAGTTATTAACGTGGTAAATCATGAAAATCTTGAACGGTCTAATATATATATAAGGATATATATATATATATATATATATATATATATATATATATATATATATACATACATACATACATACTACCATACATACACACACACACACATATATATAAATATATTATATATATATATATATATATATATATATATATATATATATATATATATATATATATATACAGTAGCAAAGAAGTATGAACGCTATTTTAACAGGCTCGCTTGATCAAACTATAACACACTAAACAAACACGCACATTATATATATATATATATATATATATATATCATATATATAATATATATATATATATATATATATATATATATATATATATATATATATATATATATATATATATATATATATATATATATATATATGTGCGTGTGCGTGTTTGTTTATGTGTGTTATAGTTTATTCAAGCGAGCCTGTTAAAATAGCGTTCACACTTCTTTGCTACTGTTGCTAATTCTTTCCTCATGAAGGTTTGATCTTATACTCTCTGGGTCTCCATCGTATTTTTTAAGGGAAATTAATAAAAATCTTGCTTTCTAGAGCTTCAGTCAAGAGCAAACACAGCGGCCATTTGCAATGAACACTTCTCGATTCCTTTTTTTTTTTTTTTGTTTTTTTTTTTTTTTTTTTTAAAGGGGTGGTGGTAAGGGGTAGGGAGGTGGTAATCACTTTCTCATAACAAACCTACAAATCAGAATTTTGGAATGACAGAAGAAGTAGGAAAGCCTTGCCATTATACAAACCAGGGTCAGGGATATACAAACCAGGGTCAGAAAGGCGTACAAACCACACCACGCCATCAGGAAGGATGAAAAAAAAAAAAAAAAAATAGCAACAACATCTCCACTCTTGCGCATATATAGCTCCCATCACGCCGTTACATAAGCGACGATCCTAATGCAGATACGACGGCCACTGAAGGAGAACAACGCTTCGAAAGGACCTCGGAAGACAGTAGACTAAGCTTCGGGAGGAAGGGGATAAGTGAGGAAAGGGGTATGCAGGGGGGTGTGGGGGGGGAGAGAAGGGGTCATGTTCAGACTACGATCATCCATCATTCTTAAGCACTCGACCGGCACCGCCCATCTCGCTTTTCCCTTGCCGCAGAACAATCTGCATATTACATCTTCATTGAGAGAGAGAGAGAGAGAGAGTGAGAGAGAGAGAGAGAGATAGAGAGAGAGATGAGAGAGAGAGAGAGAGAGAAATAAAACACGTAGTTTTTTGGGTGCTACGGGAAAAAAATAAATGAAACTCATATGAACAAAACCTTTCCAATCTTCAAGCACTATGACTAAAAATCGACTTTATATAAACATATATATATATATATATATATATATATATATATATATATATATATATATATATAAAATGTGTGTGTGTGTTTCTAAAGTCCAGAGGCCTACTTGTACTACTTACTTACTTAGTACCCTTACTTACGTGGAACTTTCTTAATGCACTTTTGGTAAAGTGAATATTCATTATTTCTAGTTGTTCCTACATAATCATCTCCATTTATTTTAGGTGGACAATGTTCTGAAAGCATGAAAAGACCTTCGGTTTTATTTTATTAATATATCTTTACTCCCACTATCAGTATCAAAAGAATGGTGATCAAGTTGTCCTTGCTAATTCGACGATATTTAATTTCGAATTCTTCAGTAAGTAAAACAAACTGCACAGAAACAAAAATCTTAATGCACTTCATATATCAAAAACAAGAAAATACTTATATTTTGGAATTGGTCGCAACTTTCTCGGCAAAATTGCACATCTTTCATACTATTTTTCAACACTTGCAATATTTCTTATTAAGTCTGAATACTAAGTTCAATGCAACATCATTTCACAGACATTCAACAGTACAAACTGAGTTTATTCTATGCGTTCGTAATGTTCAAGTTTGATCTTAGGCTCTTAGTATTACTTCATAAAGGCTGTGTTGCATACAGAATCAACAACGCACCAACGCTCAAGCTGCAAAAGCAAGTATCTATAAAATTAATTATGTACTCAAACATGTACGTACGTAAGTATGTATGTAACTACCTCTCTCTCTCCTCTCTCTCTCTCTCTCTCTCTCTATATATATATTATATATATATATTTATATATATATAACAATATATTTATATATATCCATATATATATACATATACCATAATAGTCGTAATGTAAATTTTTTACTCTCATTGGGATCGAACCAGGTATGTATATACATTATATGTATGTGTGTGTGTGTGTGTGTCACAAGGCGTGACAAATCCTTTATTCCGCAAAATATACAATATACATATAAAGAATTTCACATGGAAATCACATAGGGGACACAACTCTACGGGGTAACCACTCCACATTTCGTGGACTGGTCTTCTTGTCCTACACCAAAACCATCCTTGGCGGAGCCTGGCGCTCTGAAGCAACTCCAAACTATATACAATTCCTTTTCGACGCTTTTTAAAACAAATACAAGCATTACTAACAGGCTTGCGATGAAGTTCATACGCCTACGATCATTAGTAACGGAAACCCCGAAAGGCGAAAGATCTGTCGGTAACCGAAGGAGCGATCTCACTTCATTATCGGTAATGAGATAGAAGAAGAAGAAAAAACAAAAAAAATCGCTGACTGGCCTCTCTCTCTCTCTCTCTCTCTCTCTCTCTCTCTCTTGGAGGCAAGGATAATGAAAACATTCCGACATTTTTTTTATCTCTTTCCCTCGAGCTGTTATACAGCCCTTTAGCGAATATTAACTCTTAGGCTTATTTCAGTAGTATACATATACATATACATACATACACACACAAACACGCACACACACAACATGCACACACACACACACACACACTCACAAATATATATATATATATATATATATATATATATATATATATATATACACACACACACATAAACTGATACCTATTAAATTAAGAACTAATAAGTCGGTCGTATTTCCCTTGGGGAATTATTATACGAACTTGTTAGTGCGTGCTACGCAAGCTGGAACTCGGCGCTGCTGTCTCTCCTACCTACCCTGCCCCAGCCCTGGCCAGACAAACAGGTTGGCAGGGGGAAGGTGGATGTCTCCCCCTACCCTCCCGTTCCCCTACCTACCCCGTTCCCCCCCTCGGGGGCAGACAATACCGGTTTGGAGGGGGTGGGTGGCTGTGTCATGTCTCCCTAGTCAGGTAACCAACGAAAAACAGTAGTTATAGCATACCACACTTCAATCCTTTTCTTGAGCAAAATCACTGACGACGGCAACAATATTATCATATTTGGGTAAAACAAGATTTAAAATGAAGTCCAACCCCATTATCAAATTACTACTGCCCGAAAAGACTTAACTTTCCATTTGACATCAAGAGCTACTTGTCCATGAGTAGCCCGCGTAAGCTGCTGATCACAACCTGATTAAACTTTGGTAATATTTAAAAATAACATTCTTTTGAAACTTTATATATATATAATAAAAAATAAAAATAAAAATGTAAAAAAGGTTATAGCAGTGGTTTTCTGCTGTCAAAATACAAGTATATGGCCACAAGTCACTGGTAAAATTTTCTTGAACCCTCAAATGCCATCAGAATACAAAGGAATGCCCACAAGTCCATATCTATTAAACCACCCTGAATTAAAAGCCTCCAAAGATAATGGTGTAACCATAAGTCCCTCGCCCATCTTCTCTACAAGTGTCATAACAAAGACCAAAATCAACTATTCTGCGTCTTCCTTTGGTACTCACCTTACTTCCTTAGAATGGGGTGTTTTACTGGTATTCCATAGCAAGGATTCTGCAAAAAGAGAATATACAGTATGAGCATAGTTTTAATTGAGAAGTAAGTAATGATGTTCTTCGGATACTCACGAGTTAACAAAGCCCATGAATAAAATGTAAAAAAAACATCCTGGTCCTGAACTCCCAGTAATAAAAAAAAAATCTCAAATGATAAACGCAGTTTTAACACGCAAAAGGTATATACTCCACTACTACCACTACTATTGCCATTGTTACTCCTAATACAATGGTAATGGGTTCCAATATATCTTCGCAGTAACGCAAAAATTAAACCTTATAAATCAACATACTCTTGACAGACTCAGAAAGGTCACTCAGTTTGAAAACAGTCAAATTAAAGAATATTATTAACGTACAATGAAAAATAGGAATGAAAATAAAAATTAAAAACTGCAATAAAAATCAAATATAAAACTCAAAATTCAAAAAAAATTTTCTTGGATAACTGAATCTTCCACCTTTTTCTTCGAACATATTGCCATATCTCCATTTATTTTCGAATCCCCGCAAAACATATAAAACAAACAGTTGAATTGATAACTATAGGAAGTTTCTGGATAGCCAGGAGGTTACACTTCTGTACTCGTTGAAAGTTTTCCTTAAATCTACTTGAAGAGTTTCCTGAACCGCATTATTACATTCAATAAAACAACATCTACACATTAAACACACACACACACACACACACACACACACACACACATATATATATATATATATATATATATATATATAAATATATATATATATTGTACATCTGAAACACTAATATGTGTAACTGAAAAATATTAAATTATACTTAAAGAAAAACAATTCCATACAACCATAACGTTAATAATCTAAAAATAAAACATGAATCATGAAACCCGACACACCCCTCAAAAACAAGTTACAGTAAAGACAGACAAAAACATCAACTCGGAGTAACGCAAATTGTTCATAAAAGTTCGAAAACTTCGCCCGTATATATATATATTTCAAAGGCACTCTGGAAAACTTCGTCATATTGCGTTGATCTTCTTCGAAGAGGCCATATTGACCAATCCCTTTGAAGCCCCGGTGATGGGGAGAATACTAGAATTGAAATAAAAATAATTTCTTTTATTTACTTTTGAGTTTTCAGAACTTCAGGGAAGTGTGCTGAAAAGTATGTCTATTGCTTCTTTATTCACGAAGAGCATTTTATCCTTTATTTTATATCTTTTATTTTTGAGTTGTAAACGATGAGTAACCTTATCTGACGTCACGCTAAAAATATTACTGGCATCTTTCTTTCCTTTCAGATTTCGTCTCTCATCACCCAAGAGGTTAATTCCATTAGTGCTTTATTATCATACAGCAAACGTTGCTATGGCAACTATGGCTGTATCAGTCTCTTGCTGAATAACATCATGGATCACAAGAGGGAAGTTTATGACTTTTATAACTGCTTATAACAAGACCTCATACACTTTTTCTGCTTCTCTCTCTTCTTCCATTACCAAACCTAGATTATTGGTTTATTTATTTGATGTTTCTAAGTTCCTGAAGAGAATTTCATTGAATGTCGGGAAAATTCAATTGGGAAACTTGAAAAAGATGAGGACCAGCCAAACTGAAGATGAGTCTTTTGCTACCTTTATGCAATATGGCGTTGCATCGACTCTGGCCATCGAGAATCAAGAGACGGAACGACAAACCAAAGGAAGACAGGAAAAATGTAATAAATTCTGAAATATAAACAAAATGACGAAATAATTAATATTTTAAGGAAACGATCTTCTGAGACAAAGTCTGTGTGTATTAAATTTATTTTTTACTGAATCGTTATCAAGCAAACGAATGACAACTAAGGTTTCAAGGGGTAATATCCTTGTTAGCATTTACACTCAAGAAACACCAATCCATCCCCCGCCCCCCCTTTCCCCATAGTTTGTTTGTATGGTGTTTTTACGTTGCACGGAACCAGTGGTTATTCAGCAACGGGACCAACGGCTTTACGTGACTTCCGAACCACGTTGAGAGTGAACTTCTATCACCAGAAATACACATCTCTCACTCCTCAATGGAATGCCCGAGAATCGAACTCGCGGCCACCGAGGTGGCACGCCAACACCATACCGAACACGCCACTGAGGCGCTTCCTTTCCCCGTAGCAAATCATTAAAGGTAGCCTACTCATGGAACGAATGGAAAGGGGGGAAAACCATAAGTGGACGCAAAGTATAACAGGAGGGTTTGCCCCAAATCTTTCCTCTTCTACAGCCCACAAGGAAGAACTTCCTTGTCTTCTCTTTCATTACACGGCCGGAAACCCGACGTTTTTTTTTTTTTTTTTATCCCACCCTAACTGAACACAAGCAGACTAACGCATGTAACAACACGCTCCATTTCAAATAAAGAGGTAATACGACTCCACTGCCCCCCGCCCCCACCTCTTCCTCCTTTCTGTCGACAGGAAAAAGAAACATAACCACAACACCACGAACAACTGCCGAGCGTCCCAGACCAAACACAGACAGTGGGAAACGGTAAGTGGAATTGTAACGTTGATTTCCCAGGGGCTACTAAAGCACCACCCAAACCCACCCCACCTCCCTCCCCCCACTCAAAAAAAAATAATAATAAAAATAGGAAAAAGATCCTATGAAAAGGACGAGACGACACGGAACGAGCAATCACTATCCTGAGCTTTACATTCTCATCGCACCTTTAGTTTGTGTGGTGAAGAGCTCCGCTCACGTTGCTGGATCCGCGAATTTGCATCCGGCATCAGCCCCACCGATTGACAGAGGAGGGAACGGTTACCTGTAACTGCTGGGGGTCAAGAAAGGCGCGTGGGGCCAGCAGCCTCATCCCTGAAAGACTTTCTGAACAACTGGAGGGCTTGTATCGTTTTGGCGTTACCTTTCTAGTTTCTGGTGCAGTTCCTCCTCACTGAGGTATTTTCTCACTTTGCTGTATTTCCTCATTCCCGACGTCTTCCAAACTTCCTGCTATCTCCTCATTTCATCCTTCCTGCTACATTACCGCTTGTCATGTGTATTTCCGCGATCCTCTGTGATGCAGTCGCTACTCAAAATTCATTATTATAAACGAAAGACATCTGGGATGTTGCAAATGACAGTTGAGACCCCTGCTATCAATATACTCTGCTTGACGATAGTTTCTTCCAAAATCAGCGCCTCTACCTTGACAGAATCAATTTCAGAGCATCCTCATGCTTAATAAGATGCCACCATGAACTAAAAATAATTAGAAACTGTCAGTCCAAATACCTATTTGCTTGATAATAACAAAGCTGAAATATCCTGCCGACTTCTGCTTCACTAACTTATGTCAATGTTAACATTAGATCGCCGTCATTTCAGCAACAAGAAAAGGTAATATATATTTTAAGTCTCTTGCTTACAAATATGTGAGGAAGTCCCCGAACTCAAGCGTCAGTCAAGGAAGATTACTCCATTCAATTAAGGAACCTATACCTAGATCATTTAAGCTTTCTTGTGCTCCATTTTCAATTTCCATAAAAAAAAACTTCAGCCGTTTCTCTATAATAATAATAATAATAATAATAATAATAATAATAATAATAATAATAATAATAATAATAATAATAATAATAATAATCAGGAGAGGGATCTTCCAGGGCGACTCACTGTCCCCACTACTCTTCGTAGTAGCCATGATTCCCATGACAAAAGTACTACAGAAGATGGATGCCGGTACCAACTCAAGAAAAATAGCAACAGAATCAACCATCTGATGTTCATGGACGACATCAAGCTGTATGGTAAGAGCATCAAGGAAATAAGATACCCTAATCCAGACTGTAAGATTGTATCTGGGGACATCAGATGGAGTTTGGAATAGAAAAATGCGCCTTAGTGAACATACAAAAAGGCAAAGTAACGAGAACTGAAGGGATAAGCTACCAGATGGAGCAACATAAACACATAGATGAGACAGGATACAAATACCTGGGAATAATGGAAGGAGGAGATATAAAACACCAGAGATGAAGGACACGATCAGGAAAGAATATATGCAGAGACTCAAGGCGATACTCAAGTCAAAACTCAACGCCGGAAAATATGATAAAAGCCATAAACACATGGGCAGTGCCAGTAATCAGATACAGCGCAGGAATAGTGGAATGGACGAAGGCAGAACTCCGCAGCATAGATCGAAAACCAGGAAACAAATGACAATACACAAAGCACTACACCCAAGAGCAAATACGGACAGACTATACATAACACGAAAGGAAGGAGGGAGAGGACTACTAAGTATAGAGGACTGCGTCAACATCGAAAACAGAGCACTGGGGCAATATCTGAAAACCAGTGACGACGAGTGGCTAAAGAGTGCATGGGAAGAAGGACTAATAAAAGCAGACGAAGACCCAGAAATATACAGAGACAGGAGAAAGACAGAAAGAACAGAGGACTGGCACAACAAACCAATGCACGGACAATACATGAGACAGACTAAAGAACTAGCCAGCGATGACAATTGGCAATGGCTACAGAGGGGAGAGCTAAAGAAGGAAACTGAAGGAATGATAACAGCGGCACAAGATCAGGCCCTAAGAACCAGATATGTTCAAAGTACGATAGACGGAAATAACATCTCTCCCATATGTAGGAAGTGCAATACGAAAAGTGAAACAATAAATCACATAGCAAGTGAATGCCCGGCACTTGCACAGAACCAGTACAAAAAGAGGCATGATTCAGTAGCAAAAGCCCTGCCACTGGAGCCTGTGCAAGAAACATCAGCTACCTTGCAGTAATAAGTGGTAGCGCACCACCTGAAGAGTGATAGAAAACGATCAGCAAAGATCCTCTGGACTATGGTATCAGAACGGCTAGGGTGATACGTGCAAATAGACCAGACGTGACGTTGATTGACAAGGTCCAAGAAGAAAGTATCACTCATTGATGTCGCAATACCATGGGACACCAGAGTTGAAGAGAAAGAGAGGGAAAATTGGATAAGTATCAAGATCTGAAAATAGAAATAAGAAGGATATGGGATATGCCAGTGGAAATCGTACCCATAATCATAGGAGCACTAGGCACGATCCCAAGATCCCTGAAAAAGGAATCTAGAAAACTAGAGGCTGAAGTAGCTCCAGGACTCATGCAGAAGAGTGTGATCCTAGAAACGGCAACACATAGTAAGAAGAGTGATGGACTCCTAAGGAGGCAGGATGCAACCCGGCAACCCCACCCACTATAAATACCACCCAGTCGAATTGGAGGACTGTGATAGAGCAAAAAAAAAAAAAAAAAAATAATAATAATAATAATAATAATATTAATAATAATATAGTAATAATAAATTTGTTCTTAAACTCATATATAACGATAAGAATAACTTCTTCTATACTCGTCAGGAATAATAATAATAATAATAATAATAATAATAATAATAATAATAATAATAATAATAATAATAATAAGCTTATGTTGGAATATCTAGTTCCCTATGTCCCTAATCACAATAAGAGTAACCTCTTCTATACTCGTCAGTAATAATAATAATAATAATAATATAATAATAATAATTTTAAGAAGCTTAAGTAAGAATATGTAACAAGAGTAACCTCTACTAAATACTTCAAAGAATACACCAGTCAACATATCAGCGTATTGTTCGCATATCAATTACGCACTCGGCAAAAACGGAACACTTCTGGTGTAGACGATAAAAGAAAGAAAAAAAAAAAAATCCTGGAAGGAGCATCCGCCACGTGACAAATTGGGTCAATTTCCCCTCACTCTTACGCGTTTGAGCGCACATCCTCGCGCAGCATTTCCAACCCCCCCCCCCCCCCCCCCTTTTTTTTTTTTTTCCCCCCCCCTTTTTTTTTTTTTTCCTTGTTCCCTTCACCTACCCGCGTAAGCTACTTACGGGTCGTATCGAATGAATTGCTAAGAGCGAAGAGGGCTGTTTTACCGCGTTCCCGTTCTTCGTGAATATTGGTTTTCTATTGGACAGGTAGACTATAGTACAGGTGCCAGGATCCCGGTCGGGTTTTTTTTATTTATTTATTTTTTTTATTTTTTTTTTTACTTGATAGATTGTTACGTAAGGTGTTTTCTGGCCCAATAATATCGCCTCAGATCATTCCTTTGAGAAGAGGGAGAGTTTTCTTCCGCGCCATAAAATGGAGATGGTAGAGAATGGCCTTTACTGCTACGTTTAGAGAGAAAGGCATAGTTTATGCTACTGTGGGTCTATTCAATGAGAGAGAGAGAGAGAGAGAGAGAGAGAGAGAGAGAGAGAGAGAGAGAGAGATCTCGAGGAGGATATAACTCATTACTAAAGAAGAGAGAGAGAGAGAGAGAGAGAGAGAGAGAGAGAGAGAGAGAGAGAGACTCGTCGAGGATATAACTCAGTACTAAACTGAGAGAGAGAGAGAGAGAGAGAGAAAGAGAGAGAGAGCGCATATAGACTCGACGAGGATACAACTCATTACTAAACTGAGGGAGAGAGAGAGAGAGACTCGACGAGGACATACCTCATTACTACAGAGAGAGAGAGAGAGAGAGAGAGAGAGAGAGAGAGAGAGAGAATACAAAAACAGAGCCCACGAATACTTTAAAAATTATACCTTATTCATGGAATAACACCGTCTGAAGATGCGTCGAGAGACAGTAATTCTCCATACGCTACGCCAAGTAAACACAAATTATAAATAATTAAAATACAAAAAAAAGGCATACAGTACTCGCAGCGTTTATTTATTAAGGTAATTCCAGGCTCGGTTAATGCAGACAAACAGTGTCAGGGAGATTAAAGTTCAAAGCGTTGATCTTGGCGTTTCATCTTCATTCTGGGAAGAGATGACTTCAACCTATATTCTTCCTAGACACAACTGGCTGCTCGCGCGTCTCACTGTGACCCACAATAGTTTATGCCAGATTTCTGAGGTGTGTTGTAGTTTTCTGACAACTGAATTTTGGGGATGGGTTTGCTAGGGTCATACCCATACCCAGCAGATGGTTATAAGGTCTTTTCTTCTATGATCAAAATTCACGGGTGTAGATTCAACAATAACTAGCTCCGTGAGTGGAGCGAAGTACCACAGTATGTTCGGGAGATTGCGATGAGTGAATGGTTGAGGGTGAAAAAGTATGAGCCGACTGTCAGTGAACAAATGGGTCTGGAAGATCGACAGTTAGTGTTGGTTGAGTATGGAAGAAAGCAGAAGAGTGTAGAGAAAGGAAGTGGAAGGGAAAAGCGTGAACGGCATGGTACGGGGGTTGGTGGTAGGGTGCAAACGGTTGATAGAGTGTGTGCTACGGATGACTTTGAGGGAAAGATGATACTTGTAGTGTATGTGGGTTTGAGTTAACAGGGATAAATGAGGGTTCAGTGGGAAGGAAACTGAGTAGTAAGGAGGTAGTTGATAGGATGGATAAGCCTTTGCAAGAGTTTGACAAAAGTATGGATGAACTGAGTGGTTTGGTAGCAGAAATAGGGGAGATGTTGGAACCAGAGTTAGGAGATATCGATGAAGTAGTGACTGGGATTTGGGAGGATGGTAGTGAGGGAGATATTGGGAGTTTGAATGAAAGTGGTTTGGAAGAAGTGAATGGTGATGTAACTGAAAGAATGTATGAGGGTCCTCAAACAAGATCCAGGGGGGCCTGCATCCGAGCATCCTTGGGTGTGGCGAAAGGCGATTTAGTGGGGATGTTGCGAGTGTAAGGAGACGTTGTCAAATGTAATGGGGGAGGTAATATGGAGGAGTAATGACGGTAGTTTATATATGTCAACGTCTCCGAGGGTTGCGTGAGAGAGAGAGAGAGAGAGAGAGAGAAATGGGTGGAGGAATAAATGGGAGTGGTTGAATGGCGGTCGTAAGCGTGTGTCTGTTGTGGCGCTCTGTTTGTACATCAGTGGCAGTAGTGTGTTACGGGAGTTGCAAGAAGGAAGTCATTGAAGTCATAGAGTTAGTTTGGGCAGCAGGTATTCGTTGGTGGTCAGTTGATGTTGTGTTATTTGATTGATTTTGGTGTTGTAAAGTTGTTGTGCGTGTGTCTGTCTGGTTGTGGTGCAGGTAAAGAGGTTGGTCGTGCATATAGGTGTCTGTGAGTGGCAGTTGGGGGCAGTGTTGGTGTTGGCGGGTTGTTGTGCAGGGTTGAGTTGTGTGGTTGTCGTGTTGTTTTGAGCTGTTGGTGTTCGTCTGCTCAGTGATTTGTCGGGTTGTTAAGTTGTTGTGGGGTTGTGGTTCTCGGTTGGTTGTTTTGTGTTGTGATTATCGGCGGTGGTTGGGTCTCCACTAGCCTATATCCAGCGGACAGCACAGTCTAGCCCTGAGTATCTGGAGCCTGAGGTACGTGTTTGTGTTTTGTGTGTTCGGTATGTTGTTGAACCAATTGTCCTCCTGGTAAAAAGTAACATAAAGGGGAAAGTGTGGCTTACAGACCTTACAGTTCGTTCGGGTTGCACCCCAGGTCCCTCAGTGTGAGGCACCTCTAATGTCTACCGAGAGTTGCTAGTACTCTTCCGTATATTTTTGCATCTTCCAATCTTGGATGGTCTGGGATGCAGTTTAGATATTTGTCGAGCTTATTCTTAAACACATCTACGCTCACTCCTGATATATTCCTCAGATGAGCTGGCCAACACATCAATAGATGCTGCATTATCGATGCTGGTGCATAGTGGATTAATGTCCTGTGTGCTTTCCCTTATTTTTCCTGGTATAGTTTTGGGCACTATTAATCTACCTCTGCTTGCTCTTTCTCATATTTTTAGTTCCATGATGTTTTCTGCTATTCCTTCTATCTGTTTCCATGCCTGAATTATCATGTAGCGTTCTCTTCTCCTTTCTAGACTATATAATTTTAAGGATTGTAGTCTTTCCCAGTAGTCAAGGTCCTTAACTTCTTCTATTCTAGCTGTAAAGGACCTTTGTACACTCTCTATTTGTGCAATATCCTTTTGATAGTGTGGGTACCATATCATATTGCAATATTCAAGTGGACTACGAACATTATTTTTTTAAAAGCATAATCATATGTCAGCTTTTCTTGTTTTGAAGTGTCGTAACAACATTCCCATTTTTGCTTTACATTTTGCCAAAAGAATTGCTATTTGATCATTGCATAGCATGTTCCTATTCATCATCACACCAAGGTCTTTAACTGCTTCCTTATTTGTGATTGTTCTCATTATTAGGTCCCCTATATGCATATTAGCTTTTCCTTCTCTGTCTCCATAATTATTGATTCAAATTTATCAGAGTTAAATACCATCCTATTTACCTCTGCTCAATCATATACTTTGTTTAAGGTCTCTTTGTAGAGCGTTCCTATCTTCATCACAAGTAATTTCTCTACTTATTCTTGTGTCATCAGCAAAACTACTCACTACCGAATCCTTAACATTACTGTCTATGTCTTCAATCATAATAACAAACAGTATTGCAGCTGTTTTTGGCACACCGGATATTACCTTGGCTTCATCCGATTTCTCATCGTTTGCAATAAACTATCTGTTTTCTGTTGTGTAAAAATTCTTTTAACCATCTTCCTACTTTATCCATGATATTGTGTTTTCTAATTTTTCTTCGCTAATATATTATGGTCTACCTTGTCAAAAGCTTTTGCAAAGTCTAGATAAAACCACATCTGTTTCATTTCTGCTTTTGCTTATATTTTTGAATATGTTTTCCGGTACGAAACCATGTTGTCCTATTATTAAACAAATTATTTTTTATTAAAATGTTTCATAATATTTTTTCTTCATTACCCCCCTTTCATACACTTTCATAATATGTGGTGTTAGACTCACAGGCCTATAATTACTTGCCCTCTAGTCTTGATCCACTTTTGAAAGTAGGGGTGATATATGCTAATTTGTGCTCATCATAAATCTTTGCCTGTATCTACACTTTGTCTTAATAATATTGCAAGTGGCTTTGCGATTAGACTGAACTACTTTCTTTAACAAAATAGCAGGAACTCCAGGCAGGCCCTGCTGCAGCTCCATTTTTAATTTCATTAATTCCCTGCACAATATTCAGCTTCATTAATTTCTATGTCAGCTAAATATTCACTATTTTCGTTCCCTTACTTCTATATCATTATCTTCATTATCTATTCTAGGGGTGTTAATCTCTTATATCGGTTCTTGCCAGTATGTTGGCAAAATTTCCTTTTTTTTCATCGTTAATCTCCCTTAAATTCTTAGAGGGCCTATTTCTATTCTTCTTTTATTTCATTTTTTTCGCGTATGAGTATAATAGTTTGGGGTTTTGCTTGATATTTTATTAGGGTTTTTAGGGTTTTTTCTTCCAAGTCCGTTTTCCTTTTCTTTTGATTGTATAATCTTTTGTTCTGCATTTTCTATCTTACTTTTTAGTTCTATAACTTTCCATGCATTTTTTTCTTTTTCTTGTTGCAAGACCTTTTGTCCACTTTCTGATTTTCTGGAACAAGATCCTTCTGTCTCTCAGTATGCATGGACTGATGTTTACTTTTCTTCTTCGGTATATATTTATCACTATTTTCTCTAATATTCTATATAAATATCTCCGTATTTACCCTTATGTCATCACTTACGAAAATGTTATCCCAATCATTTGTTTAAAATTCTTCATTTATTTCTGACCATTTATATTTTTACTGTAGAAGTTGGTATTTTTCCATATCCTTCCCACTTTTTCATTTCTTGCTTATCTCTGTTTTCACTTGCTTTGGGAATGGACTGTTAATTCTATGACATTATGGTCTGAAATACTCGCATTATTAAACTATTATTTCTTTAACATAAATTCACCTCGTTCACAAATACTAGGTCTAAAGTATTTTCCTTTCTTGTTGTTTCGAGGTGATTTATTTGTTGAATGTTGTATTCTAGTAGCATATCTAATAAGCTTTTCGAATTGCCTCTTATCTTCTGCACTACTATTACTCTCTTTTTTTATATGTATAAGTACAACCACAATCTCCTATTCGTTCTTTCCAGTCTACGAAAGGAAAGTTGAAGTCTCCAGATAGGAGAATAGTCCAGTCTTTGTGATTTCTACATATATCATCCAATTTTTCTATTATTAAGTCAAACTCTTTAGTATTAGGAGGTCTATATATTACTATGTTCATTAATTTTTTCAGATTCAAATTCTACCGCTATTAGTTCAACATCTGAGTTACTATATTTCTCATATTTTTTCCTTGTTTTTTGTCTTTCCCATATTATTGCGGTTCCCCTTGATTCCTATTTGTTCTATCTGATCTATAAGTTTGGAACCCTTTATTTGATCGTCATTTCCCAGTCTCTTGGGGATACCAGGTTTCACTTATTCATTATATCTATTTTCTTTTTCAATTTGGGTTAGTTCTTCTAAGAACTCTATTTTCTTTTTGAGTTACTTGTAACAAAAACCCCTGCGTATTCATCACTATGATGGTTTGCGTGTTTTCTCCTTCATTTATATTGGTAGTAATAAGGATTTTCCCATGTCTTCTTTCCTGTTCTGGTATGTGTTCTTTTTCTTTTTTTCATTTCCAGAAATTTCTGACATATTAAAAATCTAACTTTTCCATAACATTTGATCTTCCTTCATCATTAATTTCATTTTGTGTCTGAATCTGCCGTGGGAAATTTTGTCAGATTGTACGATTAACATAAATGTGGGGAGTTTACTTGCTTTTTTTTTTTAGTTAGCTTTGATTCCGCCACAACATAAGAGTCCTGATTACGTGGTATTACGCAAAATATTCCACTGCAATAACTTAAAATCCTACGACTTGTGCTTCCTCCAGTCTTAGAGAGAGAGAGAGAGAGAGAGAGAGAGAGAGAGAGAGAGAGAGAGAGAGAGAGAGAGAGCAAAAAAATACCACGTCTCGGAACATAAAGACCGTACCAAGCATTTCCCTTTAAATCAAACAATTTACGGCAACCGTTCGGTCACCGTTAAATTGAGAGCCCTCCAAAAAAAGAAGGAAAGAGAACGAGAGATGATAGACATGAGAGAGAGAGAGAGAGCGAGAGAGAGAGAGAGAGAGAGTCTCCAAAAGTTACATGGAAAGCTCTCTTCCTACCTGTGAGTTCTATTAGGAAAATTGAGTTGTAGGATCAAAGGTTCGGTTTACTTCGAAGCTTATTCTCCTCCTCCCCTCCCTCCCCCACATCCCAACCCTCCTTAAATGTCCTTCCATATATCCCTTTCACTCTCCATATCCCAGGCACTCCCCACCCCAACCCCACCCCCGGCCCATATCCCCTCACAATCCTCATCCCATTCTAAAACCTCAAACAAATGACGTACAATTCAAACTCCATCCGGGCGAACGGAAACAACGAATTTCGTTTCCTGAATTCTAGATGCTTACTAAGGTTATTACATTACCTATCCAACTGGATTTATTAATATAATTATTATTATTATTATTTCCGTCTATCGTTCTTTGAACATATCTGGTTCTTAGGGCCTGATCTTGTGCCGCTGTTATCATTCCTTCAGTTTCCTTCTTTTATTATTATTATATTATTATTATTAATTAATTTTAAAAATAATGGCAGAATTATAAAACATGTTTGAATGAAGGTCTGTTTCCAGCATATTATTATTAGTATTATTGTTAAGAAATTCAGTTTCGTGAAAACAAATTGTTAAAATATACCCACAATTATATATTAAAAATAGAAATATATTTCAATATATAATTGTGGATATTTTTAACATTATTATTATTATTATTATTATTATTATTATTATTATTATTATTATTATTATTATTATTATTATTATTATTATTATTATTTCCTAGATTATTATTTCAAGCTGACCACTTAGTCAAAAGTTTGCAGCTCAAAGAGTTGGCCAGGATCTTTGTATTTTAAAAGAATACAAGGCCGGAGGAACCTATCTCCTCTTCCAAAATTAGGAAGAGCTAAAGAATCTTTTTTTTTCTTTTTATTGTTATCGAATCTTTGCATTAAAAATGATTTGGAGAAATCGTCAGTCTTGGAATTGCAAGGTCCATTACTGAGAGTTTTTAATTATCACATTTATCACACTATTTGGCACTACAACAATTCCCATGACTACCACATCTCAACTACAGTAATATCCTTTACCACACCACCTGATACTATTGTAATTTCCTCTACTAAATCAGCTTAAACGATATCAGTATCATTTCTACATAAACTAAATGTACAGCAGCGCCCTCCTTTATTTATAAAAGCAACTGAGACTACGGTTATTATAAGAGCAATTTCCTCTACGATACCAACTAAAACTACATCAATTTCTTGCAGCTTTCCTTATTAAAAACAAAACAACAGCAATTAATATTATAAAATAGTTTTCCCAAACTACAGAGCTGATTATCAGGTCTCACAGGGCTGGCCCGAGGGATTGGTTGTCATATATATATATATATATATATATATATATATATATATATTATATTATATATGATATATATATATATATATACATACATATATATGATATATAAAGGTATAAGCCACAAAGGAAAAATAAACAACGGAGTTTCTCCATGATCTTTCGGCTCAACGTCCTTTACTCAGCAGAGGCTTATTCCTTTATTTGTGGATTTATCACGTTCCAAACTTTCGTGATTCAGTTATACATACATTATATATATATATATATATATATATATATATATATATATATATATATAGATATATATAGATATAGATATATATAGATATAGATACATAATATATATATATATATATATATATAATATATATGTAGATAGATATATATATATATATATATATATATATATAGATATATTATATAGATATATATATATATATAGATACTATATATATATATATATATATATATATATATATATATATATATATATATATATATATATATATATATATATATATGTGTGTGTGTGTGTGTGTGTGTGTGTGTGTTTCTTTGTTTATCAACAATTACTATTTTTCCAAAAACTTCAAACTGGATGAATTTCAAGAGTTGAACTTTTTGACAACATATCACTGGTCGATTTTAAAAGCCATTTTCTGCGTCACCTACCACAAAGCAGAGTCCTTTTTCTACGCCAACTGAAACTACAGCACAGACGGCCTCCGCTGGAGCTAAAACTTCAGCGCCAAATGGAAACAATATTCTCGAGAGCATTAATGCATCAAATTTTCGTTCCAAACGGAAAGCCATGCATAAAATTTCATCACCGAAATTGTAAGGGGGGAGGGGGGGCGTCACAATTCATGTTATCACGTAACCAGATGCGTCTCATTTCGGGTATGCAACCCGCGAGTGGCATTCAATTACACTTTTTAATATCTTGTTTGGTTACAGATAAAGGAATTACCCGAAATGAGCTGTAACGTTTACGCTTACTTTACCGGATTCATTTGTGGGAAGACAATGCATACGTATGCGAATCCAACTAGGACGTACACCGTATGAATGTTCGGAGGGATTCACATACATACGCATACGTACATTCCTGCATATTTGCACAAAAACACAGATCATATATACTGAAACTAAATAAATGGAAAGGGATGCCTATGTACACATATATACATACATATTTAAGGCATAAAAGGTATAAAACATGCATACATAAATTATACATATATATATGTATATGTATGTATATGTCTGTGTGTGTGTGTACAAATTTCCTCAACAAGCTATTTGAGCATTTAAACTAGCTTTCACTATAATCTTAGTTTATAAATGAAAGAAGTATTTTGTGTGTGCTTTAGATACTACTTTCTAAGGTAGCATTAGTAGTGTTTTATATTAAACACACCTCTGTACTCTTGGACGTAAGTTATGTAGTATATCATATCCATTTTTAGTTACATAGTTACATTTACAGTAAGAGAGAGAGAGTATATACAGTTCCTCTAATAACCTAATAATCAATAATAATAATAATAATAATAATAATAATAATAATATATAATAATAATAATAAATAATTAATTATTATTAGTATTATTATTATTATTATTATTATTATTATTATTTATTCATTATTATTATTATTATTATTATTATTATATGAAATTAAAAACAAATCTCAAAATCTATTTTTCATGTAACAATATTTCAGAAAAAGAAGAAGAAGAAGAAGAAGAAGTCTCATTAAGAATATTATTACAAAAAATATGCGCATACATTTACATGCAAAATCCATTAAGTCCATTACCTTACGTAGAAAGCCGTCACAGAATAAAATGGTCATATTGTGAAGAGCGAAAAAAAATTTGAAAAAGTAACGAAGGAAATAATGTGAGGAAAATACCAAATATTCCTAAATCAGCAAACAAAATAATCAAAATAATTCAGACTTCAGAATCTGTCACTCGAAGGACGCCCATAGACGCTAATTTATAGATTATATATATATATATATATAGATATATATATATATATATATATATATATATCTAATATCTAAGGAGTAAGCCATAAAACAAGCCAAAATGTAGAGAGAAAAGTAAAAGTACTATATTTCAGAGACTGCTGTCTCTCTCTTCAGGTAGTATGATGAATGATAAAATGTTTGATATATATATATAATATATATATATAATATTATATATATGATATTATATATATGATAATATATATATATATATATATATATGTATGTTATATTACGTATATATATATAGATATATATATATAGTATACATATATATATCTATATAATATTATATATATATAGATATATATTAGTATAATATAATATATATATATATATATGTGTGTGTATATATATATATATATATATATATATGTATATATATATATATATATATATATATATAATCATAGTAGGCTCTTCAGGTTTTCTGCAAGGCAACGCATCGCATGTGGTCGCTGTTATATAATAATATAATAATAATAATAATAATAATAATAATAATAATAATAATAATAATAATAATAATAATAATAATCAAATAAATAAATAATAAATGGGGTAAATCGTTTCTAACGGGTATTTACTACGGGCAAGCCATTCTTAGAGATACCTAATAAGGGCTTACCTCCCTATAAACCACCTCAGTGTATGGCAAATCCCTCTATATATATCCTATTACCTCAAGCGAAATCAGATTATATACTACAACGAATTAGCAATGTATTTCTCTCTCTCTCTCTCTCTCTCTCTCTCTCTCTCTCTCTCTCTCTCTCTCTCTCTCTCTCTACTAGGCTATCCAATAAATACATCCGTGACAGTGCAACAGTTCGGAAAAATGAATCAAAACTGCACACGCAAGACTAGACATTAAAATAAAAATCTTTTTCATCCTACAAAGTCATAACATATACCATACAAACGGTCAAAATAAAAGAAAAAAATATATATATATTGAAATTTTTCGGAGGTACGACCCGACTTTTAATGGTATTTCAATTGACTGCATAACGGACAGATAGACAGGTAGAGTGCAGGCCTCCGTCCAATCGTAAATAGCGAGAGAGAGAGAGAGAGAGAGAGAGAGAGAGAGAGAGAGAGAGAGAGAGAGAGAGACCCAAACCAAAAGGATAATTCCATTTTGCTGTGAATTGTTTACACCGATTGCCCTGTGACTTACTCACGGCAAGTCATGCAATGGTAAAAAGGGAAAAATATATTTGCAACGTATATAATGAAAACTACGAATACAAAGTCGTATTTTTAAGAGCAGAGGCAAATGGTACGGGTAAAGGAAATGCCCTTCACTAGCCCAGGGCCGAGGAATGTAACAGAGAGGGCAAGGATGGGAGCGACACCTGTGTCTTACAAAGCAAGTAAAAAAAAAAATGCGAGTTTTCTGTACGGTGTATAATGCTGTATGATCCCAGCCACGGCCAGGTGGTGGCCTGTCTTCTACTGTTGCCAGACTCACGATCATGGCTAACTTGAACCTTAAATAAGTTACTGAGGCTAGAGGGCTGCAATTTGGTACATTTGACGATTGGAGGGTGGATGATCAACATACCAATTTGCAGCCCTCTAGTCTCAGTAGTTGTTAGATCTGAGGGCGGGCAGAAAAAGGGCTGACGGACAGAAAACTAAAAAGAGGTGCTGTACGTAAGGGAAAACGGAAATAGGAAGAGAACAACAAAGCCTAAAGGAGAAAACTGTCGCTTAAGCACATGAAGAGGATTATCGATTTCCAAATTTGCATGTGGGAGAAGCTGGCCTGACAGGTGGTACGAGGCTGCCTGAGAGGAGGAGATACTCTACCCTTGAGCTTGACAGAAAGGTGGTTGAAATAGTACCTGTACGAGAGAGAGAGAGAGAGAGAGAGAGCACTACTGTCGTGGGGGGAGGCAAGGAGATCCCCGTAAGTCTGGAAGATAAGCGATAGCCGTAAATTACAAAGATATTTTCAACACGTTCAGATGAAAATATCCCATGAATTTAAACACTAAAATATATATATATATATATATTATATATATATATATATATATATATATATATATATATATATAATATATAGATATAATAGATATATATTTATATATATATATAAATATATATATATATATATATATTACTATTCTTCACTTTACAGTACCAGTTGCTGCCTTAATAAACTTATCTATGACGGTGTGCTTATATTTTCTTTGTTAAATATTCCCTCAGGAACTCAATTAGAATTTCACAATGGGAGAATACGATTATCACAACATAATTTTGATGCCGAAACTACAAAGTTCTCCATTATAGTGTTCGAAACTAACTAAATAGTTTCCCTTCCGAAAATACGTATGAATATTCTATTCCGGAACGTCTGCATATATTATCATACAAGTATTTGGCTCAATTAAACTTTTCACATGAATTAGCTTATATTGTGTTGTAAATTTAATTCTGAGCTGCAACTGCTGTGTGTGTGTGTGTGTGTGTGTGTGTGTGTGTGCGTGTTTGTGTGTGTGTGTGTATAATATATATTCATATACATGTGTATCTCTATATACAAAATATGTAAATATATATATATATATATATATATATATATATATATATATATATATATATATATATATATAACATTCATTGAATAGAATGGCTTTCTCACTGTTAACCAGCTTCTTTGAAATTGCTTCATATTTTCTAATTATTTTCTTTACTTCATTGTTCAGGTTACTAATGGACACATAATGGGGTTCTTCCATTTACTCCAGTATTTTTACACGCGACAGCTGTTTCGTCAACCTATACGTATTGACGTTATCAAGCGTACTGATACAAATATGTTGTTGTTGTTTTTTATTAAGCTGGCTTTATGCCAGCACGGGCTCTTGCTCACAGAGCAGCCCGTAGAGATACAAATATGAGCCTACATGCGTTTTGTGACGTCATGAGGACGGAAAGGTAGTACAATTGGCCAGATACCTAGTTTTAAGTATTTACAAAAAGACTATGGTGAAACATAAAATAAGACAAATAAATAAATATGTTAGTAACAGAAATTATATATGAAGTTGAATTAAGTTATTACTATTATAACAGATTATACATTAATATATATTAATTACATATATGTTTAATTCACTGAATGTCAGTGTGCGCTCCTGTCCGCGTGTGGTGGTTTTGTTCCACGCCGTTGAAGGGCTGCCTCCTACACGAGGGCAAGGATCGGTCTGCCTCACGTTGGATGTTAAGGTTGGGGCGTTGCATGGCGATGCTGACTGCTTCTGATATCAATAAACGATTTTAGTTGCCTTCCTTGATGTTATTATTTTTGGTGTTTGTGAGAAGTTCTTGTAAGGATGGTTTTTTATTGTGGGTATCCACAAAGTGCTGATGAAATGGCTCCTTGGCTTTCTGTGGCCTGCATGCGACGTTTGAGTGTAGTGGTTGTGTTGTCCGATATAGCATTTTTGGGGGGACTGACATTGCTCGTCAGCACAGACAAACTTGTATAACTATATCAGATTTAACCTCTTTCTCAGGTCGATGGGGCCGTACTTTATTCTTCATTACCAATGAGGCCGTAAGGTTTGTTTGCAGTAAAGAATCCTTGCTGTTATTTTGTTATATGGCGCTAGGGGGGGGTGGTTCCTCTTCGCAGTATACCAAGGATGGCTTTCCTTTCATCTTCGTGGTGTTTGTTGTATGGTATCTGATGGTATATCACTATTTCTTTGTCTTTGTCTTGTGTGTTGTCCCTCGGGGTCGGGTTATGGAAAGCCTCTAATCTCTTTTTGAACAACTTGACAACTTGTGGATCATGTCATCTGGTGGGTAGCCGTTTATTTGTGAGCAGCTGTTGAAACTCTGTTGATTTCTTCGTTAGTCGCTTTCCACGCTCGAACAGTGTGTTATGGCGCGTTTTATGTATGCATTTACCACAGATCGTTTATATGCATCAGGGCATTCTCCTCTAGCATTTAAGCATCTCCCAGCGTTTGTCTTTTTAGTATACGGTGGTATTGTATTTGTTTGTTCTTTTGGGTCACAAGTACGTCCAATAAAGGGAGCATCTTCTCATCACTTCTTTCTACTGTAAAATTTAATGTAGAATTTGCTTGGAGTTTATTTACTAATTCTTCTATGGCATTGTCGCCCTTTGTTGTGATAAAGATATCATCAATATATCTCCCATAGATTTCTGGGTTTTTTTTGGGTGTTCTTCAAATGTGACCTCTTCTGTGTATGCCATGTATGCGTTTGCGAAAAGAACCCCACCCAAGGGGGGAACCCATTGCTACGCCGTCCTTTGCCGATATATTTCGCCCCTATGTGAGAGGAATGGGGCTTCCTTTGTACATGCTTCCGGGTATCGGTATGGTGGTTTCTCAGAGGGGCGGTATATCCTTGTCCATGATGATTTCGTATTGTTTCATCCAAAACAATACACAAGGAAGGCAACTACAATCGTTTATTGATATCAGAAGCAGTCAGCATCGCCATGCAACGCCCCAACCTTAACATCCAACGTGAGGCAGACTGATCCTTGCCCTCGGTGAGGAGGCAGCCCTTCAACCGCGTGGAACAAACCACCACACGCGGACAGGAGCGCACACTGACATTCAGTGAATTAAACATATTATGTAATTAATATATATTTTATGTATAATGTGTATATATAATAACTTACCTTTCAACTTTTTTATATAATTTCTGTTATTAACATATTTATTTATTTGTCTTTGTTATTTTATGTTTCACCATAGTCTTTTGTAAATACTTAAACTAGGTATCTGGCAATTGTACTACCTTTCCGTCCTCATGACGTCACAAAACGCATGTAGGCTCATATTTGTTGTTTTTATTACGGGCTGCTCTGTGAGCAAGAGCCCGTGCTGGCACCAAGGCCAGCTTAATCTTAAACAACAACAACAACATATTTAGTATCAGTACGCTTGATAACGTCAATACGTATAGGTTGACGAAACAGCTGTCGCGTGTAAAAATACTGGAGTAAATGGAAGAACCCCATTATGTGTCCCATTAGTAACCTGAACAATGAAGTAAAGAAAATAATTAGAAAATATTGAAGCAATTTCAAAGAAGCTGGTTAACAGTGAGAAAGCCATTCTATTCAATGAATGTATCCGTGAAAAAATTTGTTTGGCCCTAGAAGTATTAAATTATATATATATATAAATATAATATATATATATATATATATATATATATATATAATTATGCGACATCTCAATTTCCCTGTCCTGCTTCATCTCATTAATTAATCCGCTGAAAGACTTACATCCAGAATGGGAAAAAAAAAAAAAAAGATCAAAAAAAAAAATCTCTGCGCTATAGACGGAGCCTAATCTAATTCAGTATTTCTTTACATCCACTGAAGTATTGAAAAAATGAAATGAACACCTGCAGCCAATGAATTCAATATAACATAGTTTTAAGCATCGGTGGAAAGTCCTAAAACGATTCTACCAGATTTTCTAAGCAAGGAAGCTAACAATATTTATAATTAAAGGCCAAAGGCTTCACATGAATGTTATTAAAATTCTAAACCCTCATATTTAAGCACTAGTTTATTTAGTAAAAAATAAAACATTAGCTTTCAAGGAAACTAACAGAATTTGTAATTTTGCCACATCGATACAGGCCTCAATATATCTCCGATGAAAATTTCAGAGGAACCAAACCCCCCCCCTTTTTTTTTTATTTCATACTGATCAATTGATAAATTTACACGTTTCCACTGAAAATTAACAGAACTCCTACACTCTGACCTAAGCCTGGCAAAATTGACTTAGATCGTCAAGTCTATATATCGAAATATCAGAATTCCTACGCACCAAGTCTCTAAACACCCAGGCAGTAAATTTTCTCCAGATACGCATGAAGTAATAGATAAATAAATGAATAAAAAATAATAATAATCCTTCAAATTACTTTATCCCTTAAACACCGCCCGGAGTTCAAATATAATCTAACACAAAATCAGAAATAAATAAATAAATAAATAAAAATGAAAATATAAATAAATAAAATAAATATAATAGTAGTCTTTAAAATTACCTTGACCCTCAAATATACCCAAGAGTGAAGACAAAACTCTAAGAAAACAACAAAGACAAAAAATATAAGTAATCTGAACAATTACTCTAGCCAAGAGTGAAAACATAAATCTAACAGAAAAAAAAGTAAACATAAAAACAAATATAGTAATAATCCTTAAAAATTACCTTATCCTTTCAACATCGCCACGAATCAAAACGTAAATCTAACAGAACAAAAATAACTACCGAAAAAACTCCGGTTCATTTAAAATGCCATTTAATTTGGGAGCCCATAGGCTCGGAGGCAGGGCCAAGACTGGCCGGCTACCTGGATACGGCCAGCAAACACCTGGATACGGCATAATTCATCTAACGGGGGAAACGACAACATTCGTTAGGCTCCAAATAAACGAGAAGACCCGACACTAATTATATCCGGTAAACGAGAGTAAATTGGGCCCGTGCCTCTTAGTATACAATTCGGACGACGTAGATTATGTGATTAGCAGTAACGGCAAATAGCATACACATATATATACTCATATTTTATATACATTTTATATACATATCTATATATATATATATATATATATATATATATATGATATAATATATATATATAGTATATACACACACATATATATATGTATATATAGTATATATATGATATATCTTACATAATAATATATAACATACATATACAAAAATATGTGTACGTGTGTGTGTGTATGTAGGTATGTATGTATATATATAGTATAATATACATGTGCACACACACACACACACACACACACACACACACACACACACACACACACACACACATATATATATAATATATATATATATATATATATATATATATATATATATATATACCTCCTCAAATACGGTTTCTAAAACTGCAAATCGATTTCGAAATTCAACTGCAAATCCCTCTCGACGTTTATAGCCAAGATGTTCGATTATATGACAAGCGAGAGAGAGAGAGAGAGAGAGAGAGAGAGAGAGAGAGAGAGAGAGAGAGAGAGAGAGAGAGAGAGCATCTACACTTTTAAACTTGGGAGAATGATAAACGAGGGACGTGATTACAAGCAACAAGGAACTTACAAAAAAGAAAAAAAAGGAAAAAAAAAAAAACCAGCTGGAGGGTAATGTAGTAAACGACGTATTGGATCATCCAAAAAAAAAAATTCCTTAATCGAGTTTTTATGATTCCAAAAATTCCTGATTTGAATATCTCGACAGCATAATGGCGCCATGAAATATGACTACGCTTACGTTACGTGTACCTATCCTGGAATCACCGTCTGAATATATCTTTACGTTTCAAGTAAAGCGTTTCTAAAGAGAGTTCATGGAAAAAGACGCTGTACATGAAAGCAGATGACTCTCATTTTGAATGACATAGACGAGGTCTCTTTGGCAACGGCATTTTCTCAGTGTTTTTCATTTCCTTTCATTGGAAAGAGGTCAGGCTGAAATGAATAATAATAATAATAATACTTAGGAAGCAGACCCTCTCTCAAGCATACTTTATTAAAAGTAATGGCTACTTCAGCAGCGTTACACTTGTTGAGATTCTTCTCTATTTTACGAATAGCGGCTTTTACCATGCGTCTTAAACAGGTTAGTAGAGCGCCTATAGAGATCATGATCAAATACAGTGTCAAAATAGGTGTGTATATTTGAGTTTTAAAGATAAACTATGATACCATAGTCATCAAAGTCATTAACGATTTTTTTTCTCTCTCTATCTCTCTTTCTTAAAGCGAGCTTTCGTCTGGAGCTGCCAGACATCCTCGGGCTGGGAAGCTGAGGGTGGACTGATATTGGTATGTTGTTTAAGTTAAAGCTGGCTTTGTGCCAGCACGGGCTCTTGCTCGTAGAGCAGCCCGTATGTATGGTATGGTGTCCGTCCTCCTTATATCTGGGGTTGACAGCAGGGGATCTGCCCCATGCTGATCTCCTACTGGCTGGTGGCGGTGAGTCTTCGTTTTCATTGGTGGCTTGAGCCAGGACTCAAGCCACTTTATTCGAGTCGATGGTTGCGATGCTGTAGATCATGCAGCCGTCTAGACCTCCTGAGCGGCGTGGTAACGTTGATGGGCGTTGCGCTACGCTGTGGGATGTCACGGATAATTTGATTTCCATCGGCTGCAGGAGTACCTCGTTCGGGGGCGTTGTCTTCCGTGGAGTTGTCATGATCAGTGGTGTCATTGTTGGTGGCAGGTCTTCTCATACTCGTAGGGAGGAGAAATTCTTCCTGCGTCGTATTCAGTGTAGGTTTTATTTGCTGGATGAGAAGCGCCTCCAGCAGGCGCAACCAACGGGCATCAGGGGCCTTCCCGATGATCTTCGTGTTCTGTATGATGACATCCCGGGAGATGGCCTCTTGATGTTTGGTGCACCGTGGCCAGATGTTCCGCCAGAAGGACGGCATGGTGATGGGCTCCCCACTGGGGGTCCTCTTCGCTAACTTTTATATGGGCACCATGAAGGAATAGGTCTTCGCCAGGATGGAGCAACCCCGCAGATATGGGCGTTATATTGACGACATCTTTGTGCAAGTCGACGCCGAGGATGAGGTAGAAGCCCTCCGTCAAGCATTTCAGCAGTGCAGTGTGCTGAATTACACAGTCGAACACAGCTCCGACGATCGGCTCCCCTTCCTTGACGTCCTTGGAAGCAAGACGGAAGACGGTCTCCCTACTTCCGTCTACACAAAGAAGACCAATCTAAGACTTTGCCTCAACGGTGACAGCGAGCGCCCCGCCAGATTCAAAAGCACCACCGTCAGGGCCTTTGTCAGGAGAGGCTTCTCCCACTGCTCGACCTGGCAGGACACTCACCAGGAACTCGACCGCACCTCCCAAGTACTTGTGAATAACGGGTACTCAAATAAATTAATCAGTAAGGAAGTCTGTACAGCCCTGGAGAAATGGTACGGTAGTGAGAGCCCGCAGCCCCGCCCCCAGGGATAATATCAAGCCGTACTACAAAGCCTTCATGAGTTCCCATTACCGTGAAGAAGAGGACTCCATTAAGAATATCGACTTAATCATATATTACCAGAATCGGAGGACGCACGACCTAATTATGAAAAATAACCCCTCTCCACAGGTATGAGACCCCCTGAAGCAGACACATGCAGCGGCGCCTATGTAGGTATGAGTACCATGCGCCTGTCGAAGAGACTCTCATGCCACGCCCAAGAGGGGGCTATCAAGAATCACACCCGGGATGTCATCATACAGAACACGAAGATCATCGGGAAGGCCCCTGATGCCCGTTGGTTGCGCCTGCTGGAGGCGCTTCTCATACAGCAAATAAAATCTACACTGAATACGACGCAGGAAGAATTTCTCCTCCCTACGAGTATGAGTAGACCTGCCACCAACAATGACACCACCGATCATGACAACTCCACGGAAGACAACGCCCCCGAACGAGGTACTCCTTGCAGCCGATGGAAAATCAAATTATCCGTGATGTCCCACAGCGTAGCGCAAACGCCCATCAACATTACCGCGCCGCTCACAGGAGTCTAGACGGGCTGCAGGATCTGCAGCATCGCAACCATCGACTCGGATAAAGTGGCTTGAGACCTGGCTCACGCCACCAATGAAAACAAAGACTCACCGCCACCAGCCAATAGGAGATCAGCATGGGGCAGATTCCCTGCTGTCAACCCCAAATATAAGGAGGACGGACACCACACCAAGAACAGTCCACCCTCAGCTTCCCAGCCCGAGGATGTCTGGCAGCTCCAGACGAAAGCTCACTTTAAGAAAGAGAGAGAGAAAAAAAAATCGTTAATGACTTTGATGACTATGGTATCATAGTTTATCTGTAAAATTCAAATATATACACCTATTTTGACACTGTATTTGATCATGACCTCTAAAGGCGCTCTACTAGCCTGTTTAAGTAGCATGGAAAAAGCCGCTATTCGTAAAATAGAGAAGAATTTCTGCAAGTGTAACGCTGCTGAAGTAGCCATTACTTTTAATAATAATAATAATAATAATAATAATAATAATAATAATAATAATAAACCAAGAGACCCCTGTAACGAGGCTTTAACATCAAGAATAAAAAAGGACACAGTAGTGTTAAAAAAATATTTATGCATGTTTTATAGAATAATAATAATAATAATAATAATAATAATAATAATAATAATAATAATAATAATAATAATAATAATACGAAGAAGAAGAGAAGAAGAAGAAGACATTCTTGCAAGGATGTTTTGTTAAAAAGTTATTTTGATATTATATAAGGTCTTTTCAATTATTCTTCTTATTATTTTCTTTTCTTCGGGACTGACATTTGCCAAGAGGTGGCCGAAGTGGTACATAGTCTGGATAAGGAAGCTCTTGGGAAATATCAGCCCTGAAGAAAGAAAATAAAAAGAATTGAAAAGTCATTATACAGAATCAATTCCACTGATGCTCCCCTTCTTTTTAATAATAATAATAATAATAATAATAATAATAATAATAATAATAATAATAATAATAATAATAATAATAATAATAATATGCACTTTACTTGAGCTCCGAGCTGCACAACATTGTTCATAAAACAAAAAAAAAGACAAAATTTATTCATAATTCCAAATGTTACTACAAAGGCAGAGGACGATAGTAAAACTGTGACAAGATAAAATTCCAAAACTTGTTGCAGGTGAGGATTACTAATTAATTAATGATGATAATGAATATCATAATTATTAACAAGAATCGAGATATAAACTAAAATATAAAATATACATAATTACAAATAAGGACTACATTGAAATAATTGTTCGAGAATAACCAATCTGTAAGTATTTTGCTAAAACATGAACTACAAATATAGATAACCAGGTTAATATTTATCTCTCCTTCGGCTATCAAATATTCTGACAAGAAGAAACTCATATTCTAATAATACACACACACACATATATATATATATATATATATATACTATATATACCTATATACTATATATATATACTATAGTGTGTATGTTTAAACTGCTGTCATTCAGAGCCCCTCCCCATACTAACTATTTCTCTCTCTCTCTCTCTCTCTCTCTCTCTCTCTCTCTCTCTCTCTCTCTCTATCTCTCTCTCTCTCATGAAAAGTTAAGAGGATTACCATCCAGTCCTGGCGCTTAAACCCAACCTATTACGTGAGGATCCGAGGAATATCCCGGATAGGACTCCCGGAGGCAACAAGAGCCTAAGGAGATCTCTCCCAAGTATATGCTGAATAAATAGAGAGAGAGAGAGAGAGAGAGAGAGAGAGAGAGAGAGAGAGAGAGAGAGAGAGAGAAGGAAGTTCATAGGATATTAATCAATTAAAACTTAACGAAATATCTCAGAATCATAATAAAATGTAGTAAATGGAAATAAGAATAGATTTCTAGATTTCTAGAGAGAGAGAGTTAGAGAGAGAGAGAGAGAGAGAGAGAGAGAAGAGAGAGCGTACAGGAAACCAATGGTCCATTTCTCCAAATTACAAAGCGTACATTAAAAAAAAAAATGAGAGAGAGAGAGAGAGAGAGAGAGAGAGAGAGAGAGAGAGAGGGGAGGGGGGGGTGCTAATCCCGTATTGTGATCCACCCAAACACTTCCAGGAATCGCTTGGAATCGCCGCACGATTCCTAACGTAATCCAGCCTGGGTGGTTTTACCCTCGATAAGAATGTGGCCCTCTTCCCGACGGGAAATCCTTGAATTGTATCTGTTTTTTTTTTTAATGTCATGCTGTGGTGG
>NC_061090.1:21789193-21794193 GCF_015104395.2 Macrobrachium nipponense | reverse complement strand
AGATGCCGACAGCATCTTCTTCTATGGGATGCCTTATGGCACCGTACCAAGCCATATTGAAGCATCACTAAAAACAGCACTATTATCCAAAATTCCGACCGCATATTACCAATCGGTGAGAATGATTCCATATTTTCTAAAAATCTGATTAAATTAGGATTTTTTAAAAATTCGGTTTAGAATGCAGTGAGAATTAAAAACCTTAAGATTCTGTCAATTTTAAACCCTCTTGAGAGGCTGATCTTGGTGCTGTCCCTCTGTGTTTTCTTGACTGAGCTGAACGGCTTAGTCCTTTCATGTCTAACAACATGACGTTGCTCCTACAATAACCTCTACAAGTCCCTTGCTGTTGTCTTCCAATACTTTCGCCCATTTCAGTCACATAACCAAACCATCTGTGATTTTACACAGTTCAGCTCTCATCCATCTAAATTAGACTCTCCATCAGCATCTTTATTTATTGTGGACCTTTTAAATACGTCCCGCGCTTATGGTCCTCCTTATAACACTGCTTTAAGACTATTCTGGAATTGGGCCAACACGAGCTCTTGCTTTCACGAGCAAGTCAGAGGGCAGCGTGACTCAGGCTTCTAGACTATCACTGAGAAGTTCACCCATGTGCGTAAAAGTAACAGCACCAGCTCTAAAAAAAACAAAAAAAAAAAAAAAAAAAAAAAAAAAAAAAAAAAAAAAAAGGGGAGGGGGTGGGGAGGGTGCTGGCAATCAATCATCCCAAAGGGCTTGTTGGACCAGGGCTGCATACTCGGAGCCATTCCCTTCAGAGGAGAAAAAACGTAAGAGATAAAAACAACACACACACACACACAATATATATATATATATATAATATAGATATATATATATATATATATATAATATACATATATATATATAAAATATAAATATATATTATATATATAATATATATATATATATTCTAAAATCGTTGAAAAACGTGATCCAGACTTTTCCCCCAAATCAAGGCCTGGGCTGGCCTGTTGTTCAACAGCCCCAAAAAGGTAGACTTCCTGAGGTTCGAGGTCCACTCGAAGGCGTCAACATGTTTTCCTCTCTCTCATTTCCCAAGGGAATCCTTACGGGGTGTCTGCTTGGTCCTTATAAGTACCTTTATTTATGCATTTATCACGTTCCAAATTTTCATGATTCAGTTATACTATACATTCTATATGTAATTTCCTCCAGTCCTTGTCCGTTGACATACATACATACATACGCATACACATTTACGCACACACACACACACACTACACCACACCACACACACATATATTATATAAATATACATTATATTATTATATAGTATATTATATATATATATGTATAACTGAATCACGAAAGTTTGGAACGTGATAAATGCATAAATAAAGGTGTTTCACTTTCCTTCGTGGCTTATACCTTTATATAAATATATATACATTCTCTTACTGAAAACCCCTTACTCTCAAATTTCACTAAGACTTTACAGCAAGTAAGCTCAGCTCATTCACTCCCTCTTTTCTTTTCTCTCTCTCTCCTCCAAGCCCAATCAAGCCCGGAAAAGCTGGGAGGCTGAAATCTTGATCAAAAGCCCTTCGTATTATTTTTCGTCAACCGCCTGCGAGAGAAAGAAAACGGGACCTTTTCTTCTCATTTTCTATTTTCATATGGAATTTTTCTCGACCACACTTTTCTTGTTCCGAGATTTCCTACTTTCCAGCTGCGGAAATGCCCCGTCTTCTCTCTCTCTCTCTCTCTCTCTCTCTATCATTATTTTCAAACTTTCTCTTTTTCTCTCACTCTCTCATCAATTACTCTATCTCATCATTCGAACTCTCTCTCTCTTCCTCATTATTCAAATTTCTTTTTCATTCGCTAATTCATCAATGAAACTCTCTCTCTCTCTCTCTCTCTCCTCTCTCTCTCTCTCTCTCTCTCTCAAGAGAATACATTTCTCAAATTCCTGATAATATAGTTATAAATTTCAATGGCCATGCTATTAGAAAAAGTGACCATGTAAAAAACCTCGGAGTTTACTTTGATCAGTACATGTGTTTTGTTGCTCATATAAATGAAGTTAGTAGGAAAGTCAATGGAACACTAATTTATATAAACAGAATAAAAGACAGATTTGATCATGAAATGCGCAAAATGGTTGTTCAGTCGCTTGCGTTAAGCAATGTAAACTACTGTTTGAAGGTATGGGGCACTACGTCTAAACAACAACAGCATCGAATACAAAAACTCCAAAACTTTGTGACTGATGGGAAGGCAAAGAAATACGATCATGTAACCCCAATTTTAAAGAAATTAGAATGGTTAAATATAGAACAAAGAATACAGTATGACTTATGTCTGTTAATTTATAAGATATTGAATAATTTATTACCAACATGGATTTTTCCTGTGACATTAGTTGGATTTAGAAGTGACAGGACAACAAGAAATAGCAACGTTACGTACCAAGGACAAATACCGAGCTGGGTAAAAGATCTTCCACTGTACAGGGTCCTTTAGCTTGGAATAAGCTACCAACAGCTATAAAAACAACTGTTAATATCAATTTTTACAAATCAGCTCTGAAGAAACATTTTTTGCCGATAGGTTGATAACGCTTTATACTGCATTTCCAGAATTGTAATAATAGAAGGGCAACTTTCTAAATCATAATGATTCCTATTTACACATGTAAGTAAAATTATACATACTAATTTGTATTTTTAAGATGTTAAATCAGGTTTTTTTTGGTGTAAACTGTAATTAGTATGAAATGTAACTCATGCATTGCAATATATTTTATCCTTTGTAAGATGCAGAATAGCCAATGTAAATATTGGAAATAAAGCTTATTATTATATTACTCTCTCTCTCTCTCCCCATTAGGCAAATAGGTTACCAGAGACGACTAGAGTGCCTGAACATGTATGTCTTAGAAACACGATGTTTGCGAGGACAACTAATAGAAACATTCAAAATACTGAAAGGCATAACAAAAGTGACAGTAACCTATCTAAGTTACACAAAAACCAGACAAGAAATAATGGATGGAAACTAGAGCTGGAGAGATACAACACATCTCAGTGTGGGAACTTCTTCACATGCAAGTTCTGGAATAAACTGCCACCAGAAGTTGTGAACAGCAACAGTGTGGAAGAGTTTAAAAGAAAGCAAGACAAAATCATTAGGACAATGTGAATGAACAGTAAAACCTACTCTTGGTGATAAGTGAGCACAAGATGTCTCCTCGGATGGTCTAACAAGTCTTTGAGACATCCTAATCCTTATAACTTCTTATAACTCTCTCTATCTCTCGTTCTTTTCTTTATCGTTCAAACTTTCTTCAAACTCAAGTCATTTTCCCCGGTGTCAATGGCTTCAAATATCATCATGAAGCTTTACATTACATCCTATGATTAAAACAAAATATTGTAAACAAACCAATCTGAATCCTTCTTATATTCGACGATTTCTCGCTACAAAACACTTCACATCCATGGATTTAAAGTCGATGTCAACAAGAGTATCATTATACGTATGTGAACGCATACAAATTATATGCATATAAAATCATGTTCGTACAATTAAAATTGAAAATTGTTTTGTGAAGATTATTAAAATTTGTATAGTGTTTGTGTGTGTATATATACATAAACTCACAAACACACAGAGGACACTTACATATACATACATATATATATATATATATATATATATATATTATATATATATATATATATAGATAGAGAAGAGAAACGAGAGAGAGAGAGAGAGATGAGAGAGAGAGAGAGAGAGAGAGAGAATTTTCAAAGTAACATGAACAAAGGGTCCATTCTGGTAAAAATAAAAAAAAAAAATGACCGGCGTTCCCATTAAAGAATAAAAAAGAACCTCTCACAAGAAAAAAAAATACTCGTCCAGGAGTTGTTACCTAGAGTGGGTATTTTATATCTGTGAAAAGAACGTTTTTTTTCTCTCTTTTTTTTTTTTTTTTTTTTTTTGTTTTTTTTTTTTTTGTAAAGAAAGACTTTAGCTGGAAAAAAAAATGGTCCTCGCAGTCGGAGATATATTTGGTGGGCCTAAATACCATTTCCGAAAAAAATAAATTTAAAGGAAGTGTAACGTAATTTTCGGGAGTAAATATGTTGGTTAATGACCTTAAAAAGTATTTGAACAGTTGATGACGTAAAATAAGAACATTATTATTATTTTATATTACAACTTATACAAATAATCATATTTATTTAAATTAAAAAAAATCCTCCAAAAAAATTAAGTTATATAAACAAGTAGATAAAAAGTATAAAATTAGACAAAGAATTGATTTTAAAAAATATCACCAACGAGGCAAAATTCCGTTTTCCACCCTCGAAACAGGAAACGACTGACACTAATGAGTCTCTCTCTCTCTCTCTCTCTCTCTCTCTCTCTCTCTCTCTCTCTCTCTCTCTCTCTCAAATTGGTTCTGTTTTTAAATTTTCATCCTAATGATTATTTTCCCTGTAAGATTATTCTCTGTTTAAATATATACTTTTTTTCCTGAAACACTAAAACCTTTAATTAAATGACTCATGATTGTTGTCATTTACACGGGCAGACAGCCAGACAGACGCACACACATTCTCACACAGAACGCGAAATTTTGATAGTTATGCCTTAACATTATGCACAACATCACATTTTCTATGTTAACGAGATTTCGAAGAAAATGAGAATTTTGGGGAGAAACTAATCAAGTAAAGAAATATTTAAATATATATTAAATACCCGTTAGTGAATCATTATATTGAAATATAACTAAAAATATACAAATTACATCGGTATAATTAAATATCATACATTAGCATTTATTATCGGTGATCATTTTAATGCGAATGTTTTATAATCAAAACTGAGATTCCACTGCAGTCCTCGGTGTTTGCACATACATCCGGTCGATCAGATTAATTTCTCTCTCTCTCTCGCTAATCTCTAAATATAATCTATAAATAGGCGAATCTAATAAT
>NC_061090.1:21754193-21784193 GCF_015104395.2 Macrobrachium nipponense | reverse complement strand
AAGCTATAGTTCGTTTATATATCACTAACATTGCTCTCTCTCTCTCTCTCTCTCTCTCTCTCTCTCTCTCTCTCTCTCTCTCTCTCTCTCATCCTAACATCAGGCTCATCATCGTTATCGCAATTCTCAACTAAATTAAGAAAAAAAAAACTTTTTCGAGGAAATTTATAAACACGAAAAACCCGAACGGCTAAATCTCCGTCCTAGTCAAAACTGTATGATAACTCTCTGCATCTACTCTGGAATTCATTAAAACTCTTTAAAAAAAATAACTCATTACCCGCTATTTACGATTGGATGAATTTATACTAAAAGGGAAAACTCGTTACACCTACGATGCTATCATTATTATTGATTTATGTGAAAAGAATCTATTACTCGAACGAAGAGAATAACAATGAATAAAAATAGGATATGGTGACAGAATATTAATAAAAAAATAAACATAGGATGCGGCATCAGAAAAAATAGAATGCATTCTAACAATAATAATCCCAAATATGAATATGATATGGAGACCAAAAAAAGTTAATGCATTCTTACAATAATAAAAAAATAAAATGGTATTATGGTCAGAGGAAAAATATAATCAACTCTAACAATAACAAATAAAAATAGGATACGGTGACAGAAAAAAATATAAAGCCTTCTAACAATAATAATAACAAATACAAATAGGATACGGTAACAGAAAAAATAAAATTAATTCCAGTCACAATAATTCATTTATCTAAGATTATTTCAAGGCTGACCTAAAAATATTAATAACTCGGAGATCAACTTAACTCGCATCATGTACGTTGGAACATTTCTGAAAACTTGCTTGCAAAAAAGAACTCATTATGTACATCGTAATCAATTAAAAAGACTGAAAACTTTTGATTTTCACCAGAATCCATTAAAACTTAGTAATAATTCCGGTAATGACGCCGGAGGTAATTAAACTTCGAGATAAAAACTTACATACGCTGGAATATCTCAAGACTCCACTGAAAAAAATCACATTTAGCTTTTGAAAGTGAATTTTTCATACTAGATTATAATTGCAAAAAAAAAAAAAATAAATAAAAAAAAAAAAAATAAAAAAAAAACTCGCTATTTATGACTGCATTAAATTCAAACCAAACTATAAACATTCGTAACTTGTGCAGAGATGCACGGAAAACTTACATTATAAAACACACATTATCTAAGTTCGGATACACTAAAACTCACACGAACAAAACTCTCAAGCCAGATTGCATTCCAAACTTACTCAAACAAAACTCATTACTTGCCGCTAGAATAATAAAATATCCAGGACTTAAAGAAAGGGGAGTTTCCTTTTCGTCTCACTAAACATTTTAAATATTACTTTGGAAAAAAAAACTTAACATATAAATCCTTGAATCATGATACTGGATTACCTGCCCTGTCAGGAGTGACATTAATGTTCGAGTAATTCTGCGACTGCATCAAACCTTTATCGAGGCAATTACGTTGCTTTGCATTTACTTGTTGAAAAATGTAGCGGTAATGAAACGCGGAGTGTGTTAGCCGTAGATTGTTTTAAACAAAGATAAATAAAATCTCGACATGGATTAAGTTTTGGATTAAATATATATTCTTGCGTGCTTAAAGAGGAATAGACTGAGACAATAGTAAAAAAATGATTGCGTCGATGAACTTCACGTGCCAAGTGATGTCATATTTAACTCTTAGAAAATTTTTAATTGAATCGGGAAACGCAGAAGGAAGGTGAATTCTACACACTACAGATACTCACTATAGATACAAAATAGTTTTATCTAAATCCTACAAATTTTTTTATCGCAGAACTGCAAATTGTCTCTCTCTCTCTCTCTCTTTCTCTCCCTGTCTTTCTCTCTCATTAAACCCGTCCGTGTGTTTCCTGAACGTTTGTCTTTCAATAGTTGTCCAAAATACTATAAACATTACTGAGAGAGAGAGAGAGAGAGAGAGAGAGAGAGAGAAATGGGATCTGTTCAGTAACCATAAACAATATGCATATATTACAATAAAAAGGTAAAATAGAACAGAGAAGGAGAAATTAATAAGACGATGATGCAGAAAGATAGAGGGAGAAAATTTGTTCCAATGATTATAAAAACCATGGATTATTTGCAATACGAATAAAAATGGGACAGAGACAAAAGAAGAACCGAGAGAGAGAGAGAGAGAGAGAGAAAGAGATTAAACCTGATATGACACGAGAAATATGCGACAAGATTACGAACAAAAGGCAGAAGATAATAGAAAGGGAGATTAAATGTGATAACGTCGTTGAAGGAAAAAATTAAAAAAAAAAATCAAAATGCGAGGGGTGTTAATTACGAATAGACGAGGTATTAAGAAAAAGAAAGGGGTGAGGAGAGGGGACGAACAAAAAACAAGATAAACCCGTAACAAATTCAAAACAGGGTGAAATGTGTGAATAATAATAATAATAATAATAATAATAATAATATGTTCCAAATCAAGTAATATAATGATGATAATGTTCACATTCAAGTAGTAGTAGTAGCAGATTATAATAATAACAATAATAATAATAATAATAATAATAATAATAATAATAATAATAATAATAATAATAATAATTATAATAATAATAAACTGTGTCTATTTGAAAATTTTGGTATCTAAAAAATCAAAGTGAGTTTTTATTGATAGAGAGAGAAGAGAGAGAGAAGAGAGAAGAGAGAGAGAGAGAGAGAGAGAGAGAGAGAGAGAGATCCAACACGACACACATCAGATAGAACACGATTCGCAGAACAGCAAAGAAGAAAAATGAAAAACTGAAAAAAAAAATATCCAAGTGCCTCATTACGTCTCGGGAATAAAAAACTTGATTTTAGATAAGAAATGAAAGTGGGATATTTCTAAGACAAAAAAGGATAAATTCAATTCTTAGCTAAATTAATAACTTTATGGAAATATATACATATACATCCACACGTGTGCGCGCATACACAATTTATATATATATATATATATATATATATATTATATATATATATATATATATAGATATAGATATATATCCATATATATATATATATATAATATATATATATAGATATATATATATATATATATATAAAAGTATATTTATATAAGCCTGTTCCAACACATACATGCATACATACGTTATAACATACGTATGTATACATGTTTAAATATTATATATATATATATATATATATATTATATGAATGTATATATATATATATATATATTATATAATATATATATATATAGATATATATATATATATATATATATATATATAGAGAGAGACGAGAGAGAAGTAGAGAGAGAGAGAGAGAGAGAGAGAGAGAGAGCAGCCTCTTTCCTTCCTGCTAAGAAGCTATTACCGCGTTTAATGTCTACCTGCTTTAGTCATAATAATAATAATAATAATAATAATAATAATAATAATAATAATAATAATAATATAATAATAATAATAATAATCAACATTATAGTTAAAGAAAACGTAAGTTTGTAAGGGTGCTCTTACTGCCGTTCACCCTTGAAGTCTAATGAGACGGAACTTCCATAAAGTGAGGACCATAACAGCATAAATAAAATAATAGAAAGTAGTAACCCGATTTACAAACACAAGAGTTGCCAGCAACCCAAAACAAAAATAATAAGAGTAGAAGAATGACGTTATTTTTGTAAGTTTTCGCTTACTCGGAGAGTGAGCCTACAAACTGCTTTGTTGTTGTTGTTTTTGTTCTTGTTGTGGGGGGGTGGTGGGGTCCTAGTTTTAGGAAAGGTCTACAGTAGAGCCTTAAAATGTCTGAAAAAATGTGTTTCACGTTGAGTTAAAGATACAGGAATTTTAGGATAGGATATTTATGATTTATTTAGTAGAATGAAATTGTGAAAAATAAATAATGTGCATGTTAAACAATACATAAAAATTATTTATAATAAAATATAGCGGATTTATTTTAATTTTCGTTGGTGAAACAAGGCTTTAATTGACCATAGATTTTAGCACGTTTCAATTTACGTTAACAGTTAGGGATATAATGTTTGCAACTTATGCATGAGAGGAAAATCTTACACACATCCTGAGTAAGCTGAGAGTCGGATCATGCCTTGTTTTTTTAAATACGGGAAAATAACCGGATACTTACATTACATTATAATTCTCTCATTTTAAATATCAGTCGTTCACTTCAATATGTCCATTAAGCTCCTCGTAAAAGTAATGTTCCGTGAAAGAAAATCTTTTCATTTTTAGTATTACTCGATAAAGCAGCAAGAGAGATAGAGAGAAAACTAAAGACAAAACCACAAGGACGCCAAGTGAAAGCTGCTTATCCTTTAATTTTGAAAAAATGATCCCACAATTATGTGTATCATGAATTCCCACCCTCTTGGGGACTGATATTAAGCTATGATTATAATAATACTGATATAAAGCAATTTAAAAAGACCATTTTGTCACATGGTTAGATTCTTCTAATTCTTGGCCACAGAATGCATGCTTGAATATGATTCTAAAATGAGACAATGCGAAGTAAAAAGAAGTTACTGACTATAATATTATGATGATTATTTCAGTAGATGAAACCTATTCACATGGCAGAAGCACACCAAAGGGGCCATTGACTCGAAATTTAAGCATCCAAAAGAATGTTGGTTTCAACCTCCCACCGCAGACCACAAACTACAGCAGTAACTGATCATGATACAGAGCCAGATAATTTTCAGCGCTCTGGGTTAGGCGCGAACCCGAGAGATCTCGCGACATTTCACAACGCTAGCCACCAGAATTGAATAGTAATTTAACGAGACCGATCAATCCTGGAACTAAATACCGCTAGATCTTGGCCACAGGATGCGTGTTTAAGTATTATTCGAAAATGAGACAATGAGGTAATAAAAGAAGACAGAGAACAATGGGACGGAAGAAAAGTCAAGAGAAGTAAGCAATGCAGTTGGGGCCGGAGGGACGCGGCAAGGAAACTTTAGCACAGCTTGCAATGAGTTGCGCAAGCAACAAGCATGACATTTGTCCCATAATATTTTAGTTTTTCATTTGCTATTATAATAATAATATGATAATCCCTAAGGAGAAATAAAATTCAGAAGAGTCTTCTCGTATTGCAAAATAAATACTGTGTTGCAGAATACAGCCTGTTTAATGTAAAGTAATTCAGTTCAGTACAAAAATGTTTTCATAATTCAAGTACTCAAATAAAGCACCTGCTATGAGATTCAGGACTTCTGTAACACGGTTTTTTGGCAATAACTTTTTATCAATGCATTTCATAGATATAACGCTTATTCAGAATACACATTATATCTACACATAAATTTTGACTGTTATTCTGCATTACGTAGGTTGAATAAATTTGGTATTCTTCTAATGTAAAAGGGACTTATTTGAAGTCGGGCCAACTTACTCAGAGATAAGGTTTCGAACGCACTCGTTACGTAACTTATGAAAGCATTTCTTCCCTCTTTCTCGATGGATGATTGGCTATACGTACGAAGGCTATACCTCTGGTAACAATGGCATAAAAATTTAAATACAAGCAAAGCAGTACACCTTTATGAACTCTGAGTCCTCTCCACTGATAATTTGTCATAATGAACAAACCAACAAAATATGTTTAATAAATACAAAAACACTTCGATTATTAGTCTAACTCCCAAAATAAGTGTCCTAAGAAATTATAATCTACTTTATAGGTCACAATCAGATTGACAAGATGTAGGGAATAGTTGGTAATTTTCAGACATAGTAGACAAGCTTGATTTGATAACTGCTGTATCCAATGTCAAGCAATTTTTATTTATCGGCTATCTACCTATTTACTAAAAAAAAAAAAAAAAAAAAAATAGCCGGTACCGTATTTTGGCTTTAAACCTTCACCAATAATTATCGTCAGAATGATGACTTCATCCTCGTTGTAATTCAGGATAACACTGAAGGCTATCATGGACATTGTTGTATTAGAAAAATCTACTTCTGGCTATAAAAACTCATTTCTCGAGTAGTTGTAAGAAGTGCTAAATTCATGTATATTGCTGCTATTACTAATTTTGCGGCACTACTGCTACAGTAGTATTACTACGCTAGCACAGATACCCCACCCACATCTATGTATCGTTCCACCATTCATAAAGTCTTTATATCCAACATGGTCGTACAGACTAAAGAAGAAGAAAAAAAATTATATCGGATGATCCGTTGATCTGCAAGAGATTTTAGCACATATAAGCTTGTATTTACTTTGGATAAAAATCTTATTTTAACAAAAATAGTTATATAAAGACTTTTACATACAATCTCTCTCTCTCTCTCTCTCTCTCTCTCTCTCTCTCTCTCTCTCTCTCTCTCTCTCTTGGTGGCATAGTGAATAGTTAATGGAAATGTTCAAAATCCTGAATGACATTACAAGTATTATAATCACGTTACGCTAAATACAAATCAGACCCTAATCATTGGATTTTAAACTAGAAAAACTGAATAATTACCTATTCAGGCTATAGTAAGTATGGTCACGGGCTTTCTTTTGACTGTATAAAGTTGCAAGTCGTAAGACAAATGCAGTTTACAACCACGGGGACAATTCCAAATCCTGTTAGCCATTATTGACTACTATGGGTTTCAGAGCCGATGGAATAAGGTGAATGGGTTTCTGTCTGGTGGATGGGCGGGGCAACATTTCGTAAAACGATGTTTACTTTGCTTACGTAATGAATGTTTTTCGACTCTTGGCTCGCAATCATTGGCCATGGCGTCGGCTAGAGCATTTTTACTCTATAAAAATTAAAACTATCGGGTTTAGGTTATTGATAATGCTGACAAAATTTGTGTGTGGTTGTAAAATATACATATGTCAACTTTCAGCTACATCCGATGCTTTGATAAGGAGCAAAATCCAAAAAACCGTGTTACAGAGGCCCTGAATCTCATAGTAGGATCCATGGCAAAGGAATTTCTAGTATAAGGGAAATCTAAGCGGTAAAACTCTCCACGGGAGACGGTAATAATGATAGCTTCCCAAGCTATGTCAAATGTACGGCTGTGAATTGTCTGTTCGTGATTTAAAGCTGGGTATTTTTTTTTTAAGGTCTGGTCTGGCTAGATGAGGGGTATGAGGTTGTTTCGTCCCATAAGTATTCGATGGGAGGGGAGGAGGAGGAGGAGGATGGATAAAAAGAAGAAACAGGAGCAGAAGGAAGAATGAGAGAGAGAGAGAGAGAGAGAGAGAGAGAGAGAGAGAGAGAGAGAGAGAGAGGAAAAAAAGACACAGTAGCGGAATAAAGGAAGGAAGGAAGGGAGAGAGAGAGAGAGAGAGAGAGAGAGAGAGAGAGAGAGAGAGAGAGAGAGAAATGAAGCGTAGAACTAGAACAAGGAAGAGCAAGAAGAAGAAAAGAGAAAACACAGGCAGCAGTAGAATATACTATTTCCCGTCATGAAATGTATGAATACCGTGAAATATCCCATCTCCTCTGTACCTGAACGACCCTCGAATCGACCTGTCAATCACGCCCAGTTCACCTGATTAAAAGCATGTCAGATGTCACGACCAGTGAAACGCGGGCTAATTCTTTCGCGAAATATCTGTGGCAATAAATATGTAATCAACAGACACCGACGGCGGAGGGACGGGTTTCATATGAACGACAAATATCAGACGATACTTAAAAGTGAATAAGCAAATGCGTAAAAATGTAAATAAATGCCATAAGGGTGTTTTAAATATAAACACCAAACATACACGATAATACTTCGCACAAAATTAACAGCAAATTTTATAATTATATAAAATACACATAAATCTGATAAAACAATGTGGCAGTAAATACTTAAATAAGGCGTAAACATAAACACCAAATATAAATATAATACTTCAAGCTATATTAACAATAATCACTAAATATATACTAAAATAAATCAAAGAAACACGTGACAGTAAATATAAAGAAAAAAACACTGACAGTTGCAAACATTAAAAAGTCAATTTATATATATATATATATATATATATATATATATATATATATATATATATATATATATATATATATATAAAGAGAGAGAGAGAGAGAGAGAGAGAGAGAGAGAGAGAGAGAGAAACAAATAAAGATAAAACATATTATAGTCAATATTAAATAATATCAACAATTAATAAATAAAAATTATACATATGAAAATAAGAAACGAAACATATAAAAAAGTAAGCAGCAGCCATGAACAGAACAAATCGCACCTGCAAACATAATTTCTGTCGGTTTTGCAATATCCGGTTAATGGGCTTTCATATCCCAATTTCATGAGAATGATGACAATGGCCGCTGTGCAATGCAAGTTTGTAATATCATATTAATCAATCAGTCTCACAGTTTGATTGCAGGGGACAGAGATTAATAAAGAATGGAGTCAATATTACTATAAATTTTGATGGTAAAGAGACTTTACACTGGCATGAATTAATATTTCTTTTATGAAGGGTCATTATACTGTACAAAATTGAATAACATTATGAATATTAAAAATACATAATAGAAAAGGTATAAAAGAGAAATAACGTATATTAGATGATTGAGAAACTGATTTATGAGTACAAAGTTAACATCTGTTTATTACAGAAAATTGATCTACATTTTGTAGAGGACGAAAATTGAAAACATTTCTCAAGTTTATGTTACTGTTAAAATATACAATAAAGTCCACATTAAATTTACCAGAATTCCCCAATCTCCTTTATGAAGAGGTCATCTAAATACTTAATTACCCGCCTCATACTCTTCTAAATATGAAATAAATTTGGCAGGATCTTTTTATGTCTTTTTTTTATTTCAATTTCTTTCCTACCTACTCTACTTACCGCCGTCACTAGTTCTTCACTGGACGAGTGGGTTCCGTTCTCGGCTATCAATCTGGTAGCCAAAGTTCGCTTCCAACGACCGCCAGAGAGGAATCAGAGGAATTTATTTCTGGTAGTTGGAAATTCACTTTTTGATATAATTGAATCAGAGGAATCTATTTCTGGTGACTATAAATTCATTTCTCGATATAATGTACTTCGGATCTCACAATAAGCTGTAGGTCCCGTTGCTAAGTAACCAGTTGGTTCCTAGCCACGTAAAAAAAAAAATCTAACCCTTCGAGCAGCCCTAGGAAAGCTGTCAATTAGCTCAGTAGTCTGGTTAAACTAAGATATACTTAACTTACCCTCGGCACAATTCCACTCTCAAACGACTGCCTGCCCCTTTTATCCATCTCCTATATATAACGCCCTTTTCCATCAATAGGCGCACCCCACCCCACCCCGCCCCCCCTTCCCATAGACCTCTTTCCGGCCTTCAAGCGTCGCAAAGTACTGCAGTCGTAAAACATCGTAGCATTCAAAGACATTAGATAAGGCATATTGAATTTGTTGACGTCAGCATTAGACAAGATTTCTTTCTAGTGAAGTTTCTCTTATGCTTCTCCTTGATTGTTTATAAGGTTGGTGATTTGTTTATGTTTATACACTTGTTTATTTTGCATTTGATTATTTGGTATTGGCAGTATATCTCTCTCTCTCTATGTCTCCTTGTCTCTCTCTCTCTCTCCACACACACACACACACACACATACATACATACATACATACATGCATACATATATATATATATATATATATATATATATATATATATATATATATATAAACACGCACACACTATACATACATATGTACATATATATTTATACACTTTTATTCCTTTAATCTTGACAGTTAGGTATCCCAAACCGTGCAATATTGCTCAGTTTACCGGTGACCCCTTCTGCAGGTTCCATAAGAGTATATGTGCACATTCCCAAGACCAAGAGCAATTAGTTGCTATAATTTGACATTCTCCAGTCTAACCCCCATTATTATTAGCGTAAAAAAAATGCCTGTAGGATACTGCGCTCTTAGATTAGTTTCATTTGTATAAATATACATTTCATTTACAAGAATTTCATTAATATGAACTGCCTACCTCTCGGATCCATATCCAATTATGGACTGAGTTATAACGAGGAAAAACATAATCTATAATTTTGTAGAAATGGGCAATCATAAAATCATACGAGAAACAATAAATTATCATAATGAAAAAAACGTACAAATTTGAATAAGAAATAAAAGGCAAAGAAATGAAGATTATTTTAATCAGAATATTCACGAGACAGTATCAAAGTGACATAAAATTCTTTTTAAAAGATAAAAAGGTCGTTCCTGAGTGGAAGTGATTACATTAGCAGCAAGACGTATCAGGATAGAGGGAAGGGGAGGAGACAAGGATAAAGGGAGAGGGAGGGATGGAGGGAGGGAGGGAACGGGGCAGGGATAAAGAACACTTTACATAAACTTCAAAAAGATCGTTGCAGAGCACCGTGATTACATTACACAATCTGCGAGTTTCATCCGTGCAGAGAGAGAGATGCCTGCATTTATATGAAATGGGACCAGCACTAACTTGGAATTTGCTTTCAACGAAAAAATCATTATAATACTTTTGTGTATATGCCCATTCAAATGCAGTGTGTGTATATGTATACATGTGATGAATAACTTGATCACGAAGTATATAAAATGTGATGCTATGTATAAATAAAGGTTTTTTTTTGTCACGACGGAAAAAAATGAAAAAGCGAGATAGCCGAGTACTTTCGGTCCTATTCGGACCCTTTACTGTAAAGGGTCCGAATAGGACCGAAAGTACTCGGCTATCTCGCTTTTTCATTTTTTTCCTTCGTGGCAAAAAACCTTTATTTATACATGTGATAAATAGCGAACAAGCCTCTCCCCATAGATTACATATCATACAGCATTTATACATGGACATACAACCAAATATACACACAAATATACAACAAGGACACCGAGTGAGGCTGTTTCCCGAGATTGCCAATTACTAACAATTTGTGTCCATACATATATACATATATCTATGCGCGTATTCGGGATAAAAGAACGCGCGCGCGTACGCACTAGTGTCTCTAATACGCCGAGTTGAACGTTCCTAAGACCAATGATACCGAGGCTGGTTATATAAGGAAACGAAACCCAAAGAAAACACACACAAAAAGTAACTGAAACCAATCGTAACTAAGAAAAGGTAACTGAAACCAACCGAAACCAAGAAAAAAATACTAACTGAAACCAACCGAAACCAAATAAGAAACAACAAAAGACAGCTGAAACCAACTGAAACAGGGAAACCAAAGTATAAAGCAAAAAGCCAAAAGTGGACAAAGTCGCAAACAAACCCAAACGCCAATGTTTGCCGAGAGAAAGCAACCAGATAAATAAACTCGAAACCCATCCTCTGCAACCCTCAGCGAAACCAACTAGAGAGAGAGAGAGAGAGAGAGAGAGAGAGAGAGAGAGAGAGAGAGAGAGAGAGATTACCCTTGTTGGTTAGTCTGAGGCGAATGGCTTCGCTAAACTTCGTTAAAGGAGGAGCATTTAGCAATCACGGGATTGGTCCCACATTTGCATATATGTAGTTCACTCTCCCCTTCCTCAAGAGTCCCCCAAAACAACCGCCACAGGGCCCTGTTTGTTGTCGCTTGGAAGTTGCCCCCACTGAGTCTTCTTCCGTCGTTTGTTTGTTTATTTTGTTTAGACGTCTCCCAACCACGTCCACTTGACGCAATTTTGTATCAAAATATGTTCTAGCCAACAATTTTTTTTTTTTCCTTGGCACAACGTCACTTGACGTTTTTTTTTTTTTTTTTTTAATCTATCGGCATGTTTCTTTTGACGTTTCTTGTCCAACGCCACTCGACGCAGTTTTGTACTAAAAGATGTTCACTTGACGTAAATGTTCATTGAAAGATGTTCCGTTCAACAATTTTATTTCATCTATCTGTATGTTTATTTTGACATTTCTTGTCCAACGATACTTGACGCAATGTTGTATTAAAAGATGTTCCGCCATATACTTCTCGTTCGCTTGTTTACTTACCGTCCAAGGAAACAAGTGGCATTAGAGTCAGCCCACATTGCTTTACCTTTTTTTAAGTCATAAGATATTATCTATGTAATATACGCCAAGATTTTCATGAAACCCAATGAAGCTCCCTCTGCTCTGCTCCTCCCACAACTCAGTTTAAATGGATTAGTGTTTGTTTGCGTTTCTACTTGACTGTTACTTGTGTCTGGCTGTGGAATGGAATATACAATTTAGCCAAAGGCCAAGCTCTGGGAGCTACGAGATCATTCAGATCTGAAAGGGAAATTCAAAGTAAAAAGGTTTGAAAAGGTGTAACAGGAGGAAAACCTCAAATCAATTGTCACTATGAAATCACTGTTAGGAGAGGGTGGAAAGTAAACTGGTAGAAAGAGAATATGAAAGGAGGTAGATCACAAGGAACGAAAGGCGTTGCAGCTAGGGGCCGAAGCGACGCTGCATAGAACCTTCATTAATGCCTACAGTGCACCACGTGAGATGCATTAACGGATCTACTACCCCCTTACGGGGTATGTCTCTATCTGCAGAGAAGGAGCCTCAGAGAGCCAATGATGAAATTCAATGAATTTCAGAATCGAGGGAGAGTTCCTTTGCTTCTGAGATGAATCCAGAGTAGGAGGGACATTCGGGAAATGCAAACCATACACGTTCGCACCGTAGAGATCATTAAACCTAATTCACAACCTCAGCTAACTATGCGTGATCCGACCTCCAGCTGACTCGGGACGCGTGATAAAATCTTTTACCAACGAAAATAAAAATAAATACAATATATTTCATTATAAATCATTTTTCTGTACTGTTAACATGCACATTATTTATTTTTTTACATTTTCATTCAAATCAATGAATCGTTAAACCCTATCCTAAAATTCTTGTATCATTAACTCAACGCGAAACACCTTTTTAGGCTCATCCATAGACATTTCCTAACATATCCCCCCCCCCCGCCCCCCCCCCCCCCCAAAAAAAAAAAAAAAAAAAAAAAGTAATTTGTAGGCTTACTCACCGAGTGAGCAAAAAGTCTGACATAGGTTATTATAGCTGGTTCAATTAAGGTAGATTCTTGGATGAGCCCTATGCTTGAGAGACGTTTGTCTGGCGGCCGCTGATTGGCTGGTACCGGGAGATACAGGCAGCTCCCAGCCAATCAGCAGCCGCCAAACAAATGTCTCGTAGACATAGGGCTCACCCAAGAATCTACCTTAAGTGAACGAACTATACATCTTTCAGGAGGATCCCGACAACCAACCCGACATCGTAGGGAAAAAATAACGACGGCGTACATTTCCTTCGGCGTAAAATCACGTTAGACTAGTCTCTCAAAAAGCAATGGTTCCCTCTTGGTCCTCCTAAAATCTTCTTACTTTCAAAGGCCTATTTCCTACTTCACTTTAATCCCTGAAGCCTAGAGATTAATTTAATCCTCATGGTGGATATTTTCTCTGTTTACTTGATTTATTGTCGTGTTCTTTTATTATTATCATTTTATTTATTCTATAATACTCTTTGTTACTGGGTCTGGTTTTTCCGAAGAGTACTGTTCTCTAGAAACTTGACGGGTAAGTCCTGGAACTATTTGGTTCGTTAATATATTAAAATTTGCAAATAATATTAATAATAATAATGAATAAACAAATCCACAGTTATGAAAACGTACATACATTTAAATTTAAAACTGAAAGGATAGCTTTCGGGAATCTGTTCGGTTCCCCTTTTCAATCTGACATGTTGATGTAGCACTCCAACCTATACTCTGTTTTTTTTTTTTTCATCTGTCCATCCGCCTGTGGTGTTTTTGTATGGTAACACTGCGTCACGGGCTTTAGATAGTTACGCTATGTGTAAGTTTTAGGTAAATAAAAGGATATCTGGGTGTACATTTGCAACTGAAAAGTGCTTTAATAATTTACTGTGTGCGAATTACACCGTTAATATTCGAAATAGGATATTATTATAATCGTTGAATGTAAGCTGAATGTAACTACCTAAAGCCCGGGACGCAGTGTTACCATACAAAAACACCACAGCGAATGGACAGATGAAAAAAAAAAAACAGAGTATAGTCTCTTCTCGTAACTTTTTTTTTTTTTAATAAATATACCCGCTTGACGTTTCCAATACTCTTTTCTGCCTAATACTTAATCCATGCATTTGAGAGAAAAGGTCAGCATAAATTTTGCTTATTCAATTAATGGGGAAGAGAGAGGGGGAAGAGAGAGAGAGAGAGAGAGAGAGAGAAGAGAGAGAGAGAGATAGAGAGAGAGAGAGAGACTGTAGCAGGGCTATTATATATATATATATATATATATATATATATATATATATATATTATATATATCTATATATATATATATATATCCCTGCTATTATATATATATATTATATATATATGTATGTATGTATGTATGTATGTATGTATGTATGTATATATATAGTATCTATATATATATATATATATATATATATATATATATATATATATATATATATATATATATATATATATATATACATAAGCAAAATTTATAAATACATATACAATATATATTTTGTGAGAGAGGAGAGAGAGAGAGAGAGAGAGAGAGAGAGAGAGAGAGTGTCTATAGCAGTGCTATTTCACCTCACTCAGGGGTGGAAGGAAGGGTCTTGCACGCGCTTGGGTGCGTGCGCGTGCGCAAGAACCGCTCATTTTCTCCATTAGAGGAAAATTCGCGCCTGACATTTATACTCTCATACCTTCTACTTCCTCTTTCCAAGAGTTTCTTCTTTGTTCTCTCTCTCTCTCTCTCTCTCTCTCTCTCTCTCTCTCTCTCTCTTCGGTCAAGTTTCTTTTTTTATTTCTCTTCATTATTCTTTGCCTTTCTTTCTAATGTCACTTTGTTTCAACTACAGTTTCACACACTTTTATATACATATATATTGCATAAATATATATATATATATATATTATATAGTTATATATATATATATATATATATATATATATATATATATATATATATATATCAAAAGAGGTGGCATATTTCCAGATAAAATTGTACCTAAAAAAGGTGCTGAAATAGCAATAATTATTGTCACAGTCATACGAGAGCATATATATATATATAACTATTATATAATATATATATATATATATATATATATATATATATATATATATATATATATATATATATATATATATATATATATATATATATATATATATATATATATATATATATATATATATATATATATAGTTTGTCCATGAATGTTTGGGTGTTTCACTCCCCAGTAAAGTCCTTATTCATTCATAATTTATTTTATACTGAAACATCAAGTACTCTTAATAAACAAATAATAATAAACATGGCATAAAGTGACTCAACAAGGCATTATCTCCCAGAGTGTTCCTTAAAGCAAGGAAGGGCCTTGGTGCAACGGCTATAGATCAGACCAAGGTTTGGAAATATCTACGGCAATATCAAAGATTATACCGGAATGAATTACTGTTAATATGTTAGAGAGGCTTTCAATAACGCTTAATGGGCGTTATTCAGGCAAACGAGAGAAAGGATGGTAGGATTACACTAAGGTGGGATTATGCCAGCACGGGCTCTTGCTCCCGAAATAGTAAGTAGGGGACGATGATGGCTGGCAATAACTGGAGAGGCAGGTATTTCCTATGCTGAGAACTTACTCGTCATTATTTTGTCGATTAATTACCGACTTCAAGTAACACAGAGTTACCCCTTATCATATTTAGAACTAACTACTAAAACTTCTCAACCTCTTTTGAATTCTGGGATGAAACCCGGTGCAGAAAACTTCCAACCATCAGGAACTTCATGAACCTTCTGAAGAAGTTCGATTTCGTCTATGTAACGATTTACAAAAGAAACGATTTAAATCAAGCTAAATGTCAAAAAATTGTTTGACGTTGGCGGTCATTTATCATTCCCGTCTGTCGCTGATGGAAGATACGTTCAAGTGACCACGAGGAGGAGGAGGAGGAAGGGAGGGGGAGGGGGAGAGGGGAGGAGGAGGAGGAGGGAGGGGGAGGGAGGAGGTAGGGGAGGAGGAGGAGGAGGAGGAGGAGGAGTTGGAGGAGGAGGGGAAGGGGGAGGGAGAGGGAGGAGGAGGAGGACGAGGAGGTGAGGGGAGAGGAGGATGAGGTGAAGAAGGGAAGGAGAGTCAGGAGGAGCTGAAAGAGGAGGAGGAGGAGGTGGGGAGGGGAGGAGTAGGTGAAAGTATGATGATGAGGAGGAGGAGGAGGGGGGAGGGGGAAGAGCATGCTGCATCTCGAGGCTAAAATCAACGTCACTTCAGAGATTGCAAAGTCAGGTGTTTGACCCAAAAAGGAATTATCGCCTCTCTCGTCTTCCTTCTCTCTGAGCGAAGAGGAATAGAATAATGAGAGGGAACAGACAAGTGCGTTAATCGATTTTATGCCTGCAGATATACAGAATCTTTTCTTAAAAAGAAAAAAAAAAAAAAAAAGCTGGAACGTGATAAGGGGTCACACCCTGTTTGAAACATTATATCTCTATATTATAACTATATATATATATATATATTATATATATATATATATAAATACATACATAGATACACATATACATACATAGTACATACATATTTATATACGTCCATATATATATGACGTAAAATCCTTCCTATTTTATATTTTCACACACATCTTTAGAATGCATTCCCCTGAAGTATTTTAGAAATGCAAAGATAAGAATAAAGAAAAAATAATACAAAAGCCAGAGAAGCATAAAAAGTGCTATAACCCAAAAAATAATTTACATCAATTTACTAACTGCTCAAGTCAGACCATCCCTTTAATCGATATTAATAGGAATTCTGATAAATAAGAGTTTACGGTTCCAAACACTCGTATAAGATAAAAGTACAACGTACGGTTAACGAGTTAACTCCCCTTCCTTGGAGGAAAAAAAATAATCACTCCCCTACCTTGTAAAGTAAAAATAAGTCCACGACTTTGCAATAAGGAAAAAATGACTCCCCCTTGCTTGTAAATAGAAATATTAATTCCCCTATCTTGTAAAATGAAATAACTCCCTACCTCCAATAAACAAAAAAATTAGCCCCCTGTTTAAAAATAAAATGACCCCTTGCCTTGAGTAACAAAAAAAAAAAAAAGGTTAATGAAAGTTTCATCAACAATTAACGTCTAGTGCAAGGGGACAGGTGTCCTTAATATGAATTCGAAAGCCATCTTAGGAAAAGAGAGCAAGCGAAACTGAGCGAGTTGGCGCAAGTCCTAGACCTATGCCCCGTCTAAAGTGTCATAGCTTAGCTTCACTAGACCTACATTAGAAGCCATTATCTTCTCAACACGAGAACGGGGGGTGGGGGAAGAAGGTCGGGGTAGGGGGGTTAATAAATACGACTCGAAAGCCACCGAATTAAAAGAGCACAGGTGGAACGCAGTGAGATGGCGAACAGCTAGGCCTATGGCCCCTATAATGTGCCATTAGCTTCACTCGACTTACATTAGAAGGCATTATCTTTTCAATAAAGAATGTGGGGGGGACGGGGAGGATGGTGGGGCGTTAATATCTAGGATATGCCAAATTTATACAGGTGGGTCTCTGAACTCTGTAACGAGGCCTAACGATGTCATCAATACTGAACGCGCCATGATCCACGGATGAGGAGCCAAAAAAGGCGGGAAACGAGGTGGAGGGTGGGACAACCGAGTTAGAGATCACGGGAGAAAAATGAATACTTCCTGGCGTTCTTAAGTCGAGTCATTTTCTTCTCTTATGCAAGTAATTTTACAAAGCTTTTTATTCTTTTATTAGTTTTATCTGGTTATTTTTTCTTCTTCTTTTTACTGGTGTTTCTTACTCGGCGGTAATTTTACGAAGCTGTTTATTCTGTTATTGTTTTTTTTCTCTCTTCTTATTTTTACTGGCATTTTCTTATTTGGCGATTATGCAATATCCCGGTCTTTTTATTTCATATTTATTTCCTATCAGGCCTTTTACCCATAAGCCTTTTTTTATTTCAATCTTTCTTTTCCTCCTTCAAAATTCATCTAGAGAGAAATCGCTAAGTTCTGTTGCCTAGAAAAAACGTTCTAAATATTTATTTTTCCCTCAGTAGCGCAACCATACAAGAAATAATATTGTAAATGTTCAAGAAATTGATAGAAGACAACTATAGAAAAAAATTAACACTAATCAATCATAGCTTAACCCCAAAATAAAAAGCCTGTGATGGAGGAATTTACATGTGACGAAGGTAAAAATTGAAATAAAAGGATAAAGATTACATAAACCGAAAATAAAAATATCTAACAAAAATATGTAAAACTGACAACTATTTGCACAACTCTCCATCAAACAATTCAAAGTACTGGATTATTTCCCATAAACATTTGCGTGTAATAATACCCGGTCGTTAAATGCTACTCTGGCCTAGACCGAGCGCTCACAAACACCCACATATTGAAGGCTCTAACGCGCAGAAACTGCCTTTCATTGCGGGTCGTAAAATCTTTATTGACGCATGTACGGTGGAAAATTCATCGTAAGTTATTTTTACTGCAGCGTGACTATATCAAACCAATCTCCAAACACCAACAGTGTGCCATTGAAAGCGCAATAAAAAATTGCACAGCCCTTTATAATAATCAATCTCTTTAGATGACGTGGATAAAATACGATTAATACTAACCCTATCATTCACGCGTTCTGATGGCTTATGAAGCTTCCTTGAGAACCGTCAACACTTGTCACTAATTACCAGCTTTTATCAGCATCTAAGCGCTGACTCGGGTTCATAAGGGCCAGTGCTTCTATTAACAACCGTTATACATTATTTCCTTAAACCTCTGACATTCTACTTCAAAATAAAAACTGCTTAATTTAATAACACGTCAGTGACAACTATATGAAATCAATACAACAATTACCTGTCAACTTCTTCAACAAAATGAATGTCCATCCAACAGCCAAATACACTTTCCCTTACCTGAAAAGAAGAAAAGGAATACCAGTCAACAAATAAATGAATTAAATGTAAAACAAAACGCTTGAAATACAAAATGCATTACGTCGACATGTAAGGTCTTATTTGTAAGGGCACGCAATTCTACATCCCGGTTAAACATTAAGGAACATTAGACACCAAATAATAACGTTAGTTCAATAAATTCCCGTTACACGTTATCACAAATCAATGGTACTGACTCAAAATACGTTTTTTTTAATATTCACATTAAAAAGTAATTTAGTAAGCATACAACGCACCTAAAATAATGAACTAAATGTAAAACTGAAGTATTGTTGTATTAGATCATATAAACTAAGTGCAGAGATTGTTTTTTTTAAGATATATGTTAATACCAACAAGTCTTAATACAATAAGAACGGCCGATGCAGACACCGTAGAAATAAAGTCCTTGGTTTGATTCTGCGCGTAACCAAAAGATTTCTCTCTCCGGTTCACAAATGAATAGATTTCACAAACTGATTTCACCCTTTAACCTTCATTAAAAATAATTAATATTATTTACTCCCTAAGGATAGGAGGTGGTATGAAGCTTAGCAACTTGCGCCACCATAAGGTCAACTAATTACGTCAACTAATCAACTCTTCGGAAAAGGAAATAAATATTAATTTTTTTCCGATAACCTTATAAATATTCAATTTAGTCTCTTCTGAAGCGTGAAAGTTTTTAAAAGTTAGAATAACGATGTAAATACTTGGCTCCTTCACACCAATTACTGTCAAAAGCGAAGCCAGAACACATAAAAATAATATATATATATATTTTTTTTCAATTCGTCCACATAAATGGATTTCTTTTAAAATGTTATTTGCATAACCTCAAGATAAAGACTCCTAAAGTTACAATAACAATAACTATACTTAACTCCCTCACGCCGATCACAATCTAAACTTAGGTTCAATCACAAAAAAAATACAATTTTATTGATTTAATTCGTTGACAGAAATATAAAAAAATTTATAGTCATTCGTATAAACGAAAACTAAAATTAAAATATAAATAGACATCACCGCTTCCCTCACATTACAATCAAAGCTTAAGTTCGATCACACGTAAAAAAAATATAATTTTCTTGAATTCGTCCACAATATAAAAATCATTTTTATATTTATAATCTCATTGGCATAATCCGAAACTAAAACTTTAAAGAGGTACAACGTATCGTGATGTTCACTTGACATTAGAGACCAACAAGTGTTTGAGAGGCGATAAATCATCTTGCTTCTGACCTGGCGTCTCCTGGCCTATTTCTCGTTCAAAACTGGTGTGTGTCTTCCACAATTTCAGTTATATACTCGCATTGTAATGACATTATCATGACAGACTTTGTTACTGAGAGAGAGAGAGAGAGAGAGAGAGAGAGAGAGAGAGAGAGAGAGAGAGAGCTCTTACGCATTAATCAGGTACAGCTATAGCATGAAGGAAATGTTTTTGCATTCATCCGGACTCGACTTTAGTCAAGAAAATACGAGAGAGAGAGAGAGAGAGAGAGAGAGAGAGAGAGAGAGAGAGAGAGAGAGAGAGAGGAGGATAAGCATTTATCGCGCCAAGATATGTGGCTCAAAGCTGGACTTGGCAAACAAATGAGAGAGAGAGAGAGAGAGAGAGAGAGAGAGACATAATAATGGCGTCACAACACCTATGGCCATCGACGAGAGAGAGAGAGAGAGAGAGAGAGAGAGAGAGGATAAGCTTCTATTATGCCAAGCCATAACATGAAGCGAGTGGTTCTGCATTTATCCTCTCTCTCTCTCTCTCTCTCTCTCTCTCTCTCTCTCTCTCTCTCCTTCGAGAATGTTTTCACAGAAACCAAAGTTTTCTTTTCTCTCTTTCACACGTTTAAAAGACTAGACTTTCCCTTTACAGGAATACCAAATCAACAGTACTGAATTTAAAGAGTACGTATATATAAAATTAAATCAAGTCAAAACACACACCCACGTATTAGCGAATGGCAGACTTCATCAGGCCATAGCTGTGGCTATCACCCGAGTTTCTGTTGCTACTGTGTGCTAGCCTGAGCTATCCTGGCATTACCAGTACGGAACGCTAAGGATATAAGGAAATACAAGATACTGCAGTATACTAATTGTAACAGAGGAGTGTAGGACAAACATCCAAAACTTAATCTTCACTTGCAAAAAAATTAATTAAGTCTTAATAACTATATACTCAATTTGTATTCAATTTATACTTGATGTCCCTCGAATTCAGCGTCCCCCATATAGAAGCTTATTGCTAAGGGGAAGTCACAATTCAAAAATTACATCGTATTACTAACACGTACCATCCCTGGATTTAAAACAAATGAAATATGAATACCAGATAGTTTCACACTGTCGTGGACGTCATTACGCATCTCAATCATAACAAATGACAACAATTACCCATACAAGGCTTCCCAGCACGACTGGGTAAATGTCAAGGTAATTAAAACTTAATGGGATTATTAATACAAAAGGTTCGCTCTCTAATCACTGGCGTGGCTTCCTTTGAAGTGCCAGTCCTTCGTATGCTGTGAGCGGCGCTCTCCCTTGATCGCCGACTTCATTTCCTGTGATGTCGGTGATAAATTGGATACTGATACATACGCAGCAGTATAGCTGTGGGCTGAGAAAAATGGATCTGATGCAAAGGCATTTTGTCGTTATCTTTTTTGTATCTGACTACCAAATATATATATATATATATATATATATATATATATATATATATATATATATATAGTACGTAATCTTCTTAGGCCCGAAGATATGGTAATTCGGTTGTATTCCACAGGAAAATGAAAATGGTTTATCCAAGAAAATGCCCCACAGTTTCGTCCTCCTATGGACCTCTTCTTGGAGCGTTTACATAGGAAATACGCTCGTTGAATACAACATAATATATATATATATATATATATATATATATATATATATATATATATATATTATATATGCTCTGCTCTTCTTCCCCATCATTTTTAGCCCGCCACAGTCAAGTAGTACAACGTACATAAATATATATATATATATCATATATATATATATATTTATATATATATATATATATATATATATATATATATGCGCACGTGTGTGTAAAATATTCTCTTCTGTAACGAAGTCAACTATTCCATCTTTCACAACTGTACTCATTACTACGTCTCCTTAATCCATCCACAGGGCGATAAGCAATCCCCCTCCAGATTATAACCAAGCTGTTCACATAAGCTAAAGTGCATATGAAATGGATTTACGAAGGCCATTAATGTACATAAAATATCTGATTTTTTAATTCCTATACTTTATACACACATCACTCAAACGTTGCCAACAAAGATTAAAAACTAATCAACAAGCAATCGTGGCAAAGCCTTTTAATACTTTAATGAAACCTGGATTGGTATTCAAAATACTGACAAGCAAAGACTTCATGAGGCCCTAAAATCCTCATAATTTACATTCGAGTTCTATACAAACACAGAGAGAGAGAGAGAGAGAGAGAGAGAGAGAGAGAACTGAAAACCAACAAACGCTTCCATTTACACAGAAGCGTTTTTGACATATCCCAACATTTAAGTCTATCATTTTAACAACATGTTCTAAAAACCTAGAGGTAACATCACTGAACACAATGAAATCCTATTTGTTATTCGGACTCTTCAAATGTAAAAGTAATTATAAGCTTTTTTCAATGAAAGACAACACTTTCGAAAATTGTATTCAACTTTTGCTTGCAAATGAAGGAGACGTCGGGTGATTATCAATATAGCACCTTTTAAACTTTCAATACCGGATTAACCGGATTAACGAGCGAAAACAAACGAGTGTGAAATCCTGCTCATTTAACCTCTCAAAGCAGAAATAACGAGCAAAAATTAAACGAGTGTCAAGTTCGAACTCTTTGAACTCTCAATGCCGAATTAGTGAGTTAAAACAAACGAATATCAAATCCCGATAATCTACACTCTTTTTTATTCTTATTATCGAATTAACGAGCAAAAGTGAACGGGTATCAAAACGTCATCATATAAACTTCGGAGACCGAATTAACGAGTGACAGCGTACGAGTATCAAATCCGGATCATTTATACTCCCGAGACCGAATTAACGAGTAAAAACAAACGAGCTTCAGACACAGATCATTTAAATTCCCGAGACCGACAGAATTAACGAGCGAAAACACACGAGCTTCAGACATCGATCATTTAAACTTCGGAGACCGATCGAATCAACGAGTGTAAAATCTCAAATCCTGGTCATTAAAACTCTAGTGATCGAATTGACGAGTATCAAAGCCTGATCATATAACAATGTCCCGAGACAGAATCTATACGGGTTTGATACTCGTCTAGATTCTGTCTCGGGACCCATTTTCACTTTCTTCAGGTCATGTTGATACAAACCTGCCTCTCAGAAGTTACAAGTTCCAATTCAGGGGACGCAGTCGTACGAAACCTCACGGTCTATTGCGTCTACTGTGTACTGTGTCAATACGACATAAGAGAGTAAATACACGGGGTCATCAAAGAAAAAGTAATGTACCAAAGGAGAGAGAGAGAGAGAGAGAGAGAGAGGTTGTACCGCTGGCGACAGCAGGCGAGACCGAGCCAAAGTTTACCAAGGGACAATAATCCCGAAATGTCACTAATGAAGTTTCTGATTAAATCCTTGGTGCTTTCTCATTCTCACTTTCATTGTGTGCGAGTGGTGTACAATACACTGCAAATTATTATTTACATATTCCTTGTTTGTTTGTTTGTTTGTATAGTGTTTTTTTTTCACGTTGCATGGAACTACTGGTTATTCAGCAACGGGACCAACGGCTTTACGTGACTTCCGAACCACGTCGAGATTGAACTTTTATCACCAGAAATACACATCTCTGACTCATCATTGTAATGCTCGAGAATCGAACTCATGGCCACCGAGGTGGTAGTCCAAGACCAAACCGACTACGCCACTGAGGCGCGAGTTTATTCCTTGTAGTTGGTTTCACTCAAGAGACAAATGTCAGAATTAAACAGCGAAAGCTGACACTTAATTGTTTTTTTTTTTTTTTTCACTGAGACAAGAAAAATGAAAACATGGGCTTTTATCACGATTTATTTTAGTAAGACGTGATTACCATTATTCTCTTTCGTAAGCCTGTTAAAGCTTTACCATCTAATCAAAGTACTGTAATGGTAATGGGCTTAATTATTCCTCCCTTCTAGGTTTTTGTTTCCCTTCTAGAGTCTAGACTACTGAATATAACCAAATACATTTCGATTCTGAATGTACAACAATATCATTACTATCATATCCCGTACGTGGGGTTAGTGCCAGCAGTGCACCTCACGCCATGCACTGTAGTTATTACTAAACGTTCTTTGCAGCGTCGCTTCGGCCCCTAGCTGCAATCCCCTTTCATTCCTTTTACTGCACCTCCATTCACGGTATGTTTCTTCCATCTTGCTCTCCACCATCTCCTAATGATTGGTTCATAGTGCAGCTGCTTTGAGGTTTGCCTCCTGTTACACCTTTCAAACCTACCTACTCTCAGTTTCCTTTTTCAGTGCTGAATGACCTCAAAGGTCCACCGGTTGGCCTTTGGTTTAAACGCTATATCTCATTTCATTCCATTACTATTATAGACCAAGATCACTCCCGTTAAAAGTATGCAAAAAAAGTATGCAAAAAAAATTAAAAGTATGCAAAAAAAAAAAGTATGCAAAAAATTAAAAGTATGAAAAAAACATCAGTCAAAAAAGGGGGGCGGGGGGAAGGTTAAAAATACAGAACCAAAAGGGTACCAAAATGAGGACGAACGAAATAAACGCTAACTTTCTGACGCCAGTACCCAGTGATCCCGTATTTCAAAATAAATATTTTTCCCCAAAGACGAAATAACAGATCAAGTAACCGGAGGGCAAAACTCCCCGTGTTTTTCTCTGCGGAAAATGATTATAATTTGATGAGAGGAAAAGTTTCCCCGAGTTTTCTTTCCAGGTTTCCATCTCGAACGAATATTTCATATCATTCTCCTCGGCTGGGATCTGAAAGATGTGAATTTTGAAGCTGGCTGCGAAGCATATCATATAACTCCTCTTCAAGAAAATTGAAATTTTTTCGTCGACATTCTTAATAAAAATCTTAAAACCATATCTTGTTCCTTCTCGTTTATTTTCACAACGTTTCTGTCAGACAACGACTACAAATAAGCACTGAGGTTGCCCGTGCCATCGGCCCCCTTCTGTCTTTATGAGAAATGGAAGTTGTTCCCTGCTTCCGTGATCTCGTTTTCTTCGGTCCTCCTCCTCTGGACAAATCGAACTTCACTTTCCCCCAGATACTGCGTGGGAGTTACAAACCCAAGGGTCAACCAATTCGACTTATTAGGCAAAACATCCACGTCTTGCCCCATCTAATATTTTTGTTTCCCATAATTCTCTCTCAGCCTTTAAAATACAGTGCCTAGTCCATAGTCAAAAATTATATATATATATATATATATATATATATATATATATATATATTATATATATATATATATACACATATATAGATATATGCATATATATATACAGAGAGAGAGAGAGAGAGAGAGAGAGAGAGAGAGAGAGAGAAGAGAGAGAGAGAGAGAGAGAGTTTAATCCACTGCCCTTTGAATCATAGAGACGAGCCAAAACGTTCCTAAATCTTCAGTTTAAGACAACAGCAGTTTACTTGAAAACAAACATTCATTTTAAACAGCAACAACAGCAATTGTCCACCAAGAAAAACAAAAATCTCCTAACTTCCCTTCACCGAGCCTGGTGCGCAATAAGGTACCAATTACATTAAAATACGGCAGAGTTTTTAGATGGGCACTATACACGACAATTACCATATTTTGGGGACGCTTTTAATTGGTTGTTGTTTCGACACACTGCGTGGCACGAAAAACATGGACGAAAGGTTTACTTATGTCAGTGGGTATATATATATATATATATATATATATATATATATATATATATATATATAATAATATATATATACTATATATATTATATATTTGCAATAATTGTATTAATTTAATTTTAACTAAGTACTACTAATCATTAAAAATGTGTACACATGACTATCTCCATAATAACAAAAATGGCAATATAAGCCAAATAACTAATCCCGTTTCATAGTACTCATCAGGTTCTAAGACCGTTTACTGAAAGGATTTCAAAATGAGCTGAAACGGCACAAGAAAATAAATAAATAAGGCAACTCATTGGAACGACTCTACCCAACATATACCTGTCATTTATGATCTGCCTTTACTCAAAGGCTGTGGGGGACTAGTACGTGTCAACCAGACACGCCAGAGCCACCAGAGGTGACACAAAGACTGATCGATTGACTGAAGGACAACTCAGAACGCGCAAGAGGTGACACCAAGACTGACTGATTGATGGATTGGGTTCTGTAATCTGGCGTTACGACAGTGACCCTCAAGAGGCGGGAAGGGTGTGAGAAACAGGAAAAGGGAAGGATATTTTAGAAAGTGAAGTTTTATGAGGGGTAAATTGAATGTACAATGAAGGATATTTAAGAAAGTTAAGTTTTATTAGGGGTAAATTGAATGTACACGGAAGGATACTTAGGAAAGTGGAGTTTTAGAAAGGGTAAATTGAATGTACACAGAAGGATACTTAGGAAAGTGGAGTTTTAGAAAGGGTAAATTGAATGTACACGAAAGGATACTTAGGAAAGTGGAGTTTTAGAAAGGGTAAATTGAATGTACACGAAAGATACTTAGGAAAGTGGTGTTTTAGAAAGGGTAAATTGAATGTACACGGAAGGATGCTTTAGAAAGTGAAGTTTTATTAGGGGTAAATTGAATGTACACGAAAGGATACTTAGGAAAGGGGAGTTTTAGAAAGGGTAAATTGAATGTACACAGAAAGATACTTAGGAAAGTGGTGTTTTATGAGGGGTAAATTGAATGTACACGGAAGGATATTTAGGAAATCGAAGTTTTAGCAAGGGTAAACTGAATGTACACAGAGAGAAAGGTGACTAAGGCTTTCTTTCTGCATAGGCCCCACTCTTTTATAGACCTTGGCGTACTCATTTTCCAGAAACTCTTGAGGAAAAACTACAGAAAGTTGCAAGTGCCGTCCGCTTGCTCATGATAACGTGGCAAATAAACCACAATTGTCTTAATTTAAATTCTGTAGTCCCTGGCGGTAGCTGCTGCTTTCCCACCATTAGTCTACGAAAATCGGAAAGAAATTACCGGCGTAAAAAACACAAAATCCCTGTCAGCGATCAAAACAAGAAATAAATCCGTACTCTTCGAATTAAGCATAAACCAGACAGCCTTCCCATTAAGAAAATGTACATGTGTATGTTTGTATACATGCACACATACACTTTATACATACATACGTGCACACACACAAATATATATATATATATATATATATATATATATATATATATATATATATATATATATATATATATATACACACACAACACACACACATATATATATATATATACTATATATATATATATCATAATTCCACGGTAGAAAGGCAAGTGAAAAATGGGGACTTGGAACGAGTACTTTCGTAGTTTATTCTACGCTTTCCAGTTCAGTATGAACTTGACTTGCAAATGTAAAATAAACTACGAAAGCACATGTTCCAAGTCCCCCATTTTCACAATCACCTTCCTTCCGTGGTTTTAAGGATATTCTCAAGCACGTGTTCCTTCGTGCTACATTGGATATATATTATATATATATATATATATATATATATATATATATATATATATATATATATATATATATATATATATATATATATATATATATTACATTGAAAAATATCTCCATACAACCGTCAGAAGAGTAAGCGACCAAAAAATGAAAATATACGACGCGCCTAAACAAGCCTCCAAGTGTTAAAAAAATGAATGTAACAAAATCTGGCAACCTCTCAAATACTATACAATGGTTTAAAAAAATAAGAAAAAATAAAAAAGGAACACGAACAGGAATCTCTCTTAAATACTAAGAAGAATTTTTAAAAACACTAAACAGAAAAAAACAATTAAAACAAGGACATCATTCTTCTCTACAAGTTTGAATAAAAATCTTCAACCTTGAACTGGCTGTATACCCATATAGGTCAACATCTGTAAAAAATCAAATCTAATACAAATAAATCACGTAAGTCCTCTATCAGTCAAAATAATTTAAGCTCCTCACGGAATCTGTCAAATTCCAATCGCCTCAGATGTGTGAGCCGAGCGTTTTAGCAACTGAATATCTGACAAGGACATACATCAGAGCTTATTTACGATAATTACCCCTATTCGCTTCACGGCTTACTCAAGCAAGTGTTCAAATTCACTTCTCTAAAACTCGTCATAAATAAAGGAAGCGGTCATTAACAAAATTCATCTCCACGTGGCATTTTTATTCCCTCGTATGTTTCTGATCAAGCAAGCATTACACATCACTCAATGCATGCAGGTATGGATTCCACAAACACAAGCTCTGCAAATTACAAGGATTACTTCTCTACCCTTCGTCATAAATAAGGAAAATGGTCCTTAATAAATTCATTAACATACATATATTTATATATATATATGATATGATATATATGTATATGACAAACAATATATATATATAGATATATATATATAGATAGATATATATATATATATATATATATATATAACATACATATAAATATATATATATATATATATTATATATAATATAGATATATTATATATATATAATTTAATATATATATATATTATATATATATATATATAATTTATATATAATATATTATATATATATATATATTTTATATATATATATATATATATATATATAATAGATATATGTTATGTATATATATGTATATATATATATGTATAAGATATATATATATATATATATAATCCATCACTTTTTCTTGCTATGTGCGCTGTTTCTAGGTTAGTGTACAATCTTCTGCATGGGTCTTGTAGCTACTCAGTCTCTAGTTTTTCCAGATTCTTTTTGATTATTATTATTATTATTATTATTATTATTATTATTATTATTATTATTGTTGTTGACCAGACGACTGGGCTGATTAACGACACTCCTAAGGCCAGGCCGAAGGATTAAAAAGAAATGGAGTACCAGGTAAGAGGGCCATAGGAGGTGCACGACCACATGAAATATCGCATGTTTTTGCGATAGGTCGTCTATATATATATATAATATATATATATATATATATATATATATATACTATATTATTATATATATTATATATATACACATATACATATATATATAATATATATATATATTATATATATATATATATATATATATATAGTATATATATAAAATCCCATGTCCGATAACGTACGAATAAATTTAACAGTAATAATTCTATACATACATTATAATATATATATTATTATATATATATATATATATAGTATATATATTATATATATATATATATATATATATATATATATATATATATATATATATAATCTCCATAACGTACGATTAAACTAGGTTCATAGATATGCTAAGACATAAACTTACTGTATCATTATTATCTGCATACAAATCACCCACTCAAATCGCTGTCTACAGAACATCCCTGACAACCCATAACGTTGAATAATTGCTCAATTACATTTCATGACATCGATTAACCTTCAACAGGGAACCTCTAAAACCAGCGTTGACGCTCATAAAAACCGGTCACGGAAAATTCATGAGCAGATTTCGCTAATTGCCGACCAGGTGGTTAGACTCTCACAAGATGCCCTCAAAGCTTATAAGCCTGCATGCTCACTGGTGGCGGGGCCGCCAAAAGGCGCTGCCCTTTGGGTCTCACCTACGAAGGGGGATGAACAGAATAGAGTATAGAATTTAAGCCAAAGGCCAAACACTGGGACCTATGAGGTCATTCAGTGCTGAAACGGAAATTGGCC